>NW_024070207.1:53564073-53648501 GCF_014754425.2 Oryx dammah
CCCCACTGTGCCTCTTCCCCCCCGCCCCCACTGTGCCTCTTCCCCCCGCCCCCACTGTGTCTCTTCGCACCTCCCACCCCCCACTGTTTTTCTCTGCCTCCGCCCCCACCTTGTCTCTCTTCCCCCCTCCGCCCCGCACTGTGGTGTCTCTCCTCCCCCCTCCGGCCTCCTCTCCACCAGTGCCGCTCTGGGATTCGATCTCGCCCTCTCTCTGGCCTCCCGCGGTCTTCGTTGGTCTGGCACGCGCTCCGGCCCTGTCGCTGGTGAGTGCTGGTTCTCCCGCTCTCCCAGCTCGCTCTGCGTCCTACCAGGGCACACACCGCCGGCTCGCTCAGCCCAGAAGCGGGAAGTGTACCTGCCGCGCGCGCGGGGCCCCGCTTGCTGCCCTCCGGCCAGCTCCATCCGCTTGTGCCTGGGGACGCTCGGTCACTCCGCTGTCGCCTCTGGCCAGCGGCGCACCGTCTAGGCAGGCCACCTGCCACCTAGGGCACCAATCGTCTCCCACAGCGTGCGGAGCCACCGAGGTGAGTGTCCCCGTGCCCCTTCCTTGCCTCCCGTTGCTGCCCGGCTGCCCTGGCTGGAGTTGACTGGAGAAGCGAGGCGACCACAGGGAGGCCAGCCTGCTGCCGCTTTCCTTTTCAAAGAGTGGCCGGACGGCCCGGTAGGCCCCTCTGGCGGTCGCCGCCTTCCGCTGCCCCCCGCCCGGTGCGGGCCCGGAACTTGGCGTTTCAGGACTCCCGGTCCCGCGGGGTCGCGGGCGGGGCAGCGCGGCTTCCCCTTTAAGGCCGGAGCCGCTCGTCGCCTTGAGTGTGAGGGTGTGTGAGTGTGCGGCGTGCGTGTCTCCTCCTCCCCGAGTGACACAGCAGTGAGAAATGCCTATCAGTAACTTAAACCCCCGAAACTCCACCTTCCGGGCGCGCGGCGCGGAGCCGGGCGGTGGGAATGGAGCGAGCAGATTGAGGCCGCCGCTGCAGCGCCGCCGGCATGAACTTGGCCGCGAGCTGAAGCGGCCGGCGGCGGGCGGGCTCGGGGGGCACCGGCCGCTAGCCGGGGGAGATCTGCCACCCAGCCGGGCCGCTCGGCAGGCGCCGGAGGCCAGGTTGCCCGCGCTGGCGGCAGCCTGCCCCTTGGGCACTGCCCCCGCCGCCGCCGCCGCGGGAGCTCCGCAGCACGGTAAGGCTGAGGGCGGGCGCGGGAGGTCCGAATGCTCTGGGGGCGCCGAGCTGCACTTGTGGCCCCCACTTGTGGCCTGCGTCGCGGAGGAGCGCAGGCCCCGGGTTACTGAGGGCCGGGGGACCCCGAAGTTTGCTCCCAGCACACGGCCCACCTGGCGCTGCGCGTGGTCGCCCGCTTCTCTAACTGGCCGGGCCGAGCGGAGCGCAGCTCGCATCGCCCGGAACCGTGGCCTGTGCCTGCCCCGGTGCTCGCCGGGTGTCTGGAATTGGGCAGGGGCAGTCAAGCACTGAGGAGGGAAGGCAGAGGGGCGCGGGCCACGAGGGCTCCCCCGGCCGCGCTGGGCCACCAGGAGGCTCCCGCTCGGTCCCGGCGCACCCGGAGCCGCTTGCTGCCCGGATGCCACTGGCGACGCTGCCTTTGCATCCTGGCTCCCAGAGCCTGGACCAGTCGGCAGTGGGCGCTGGGCGCAGGATTCACCCCCCACCCCCACCCGTAGCCAGTTTGCCGCCACCGAACGGGAGTGTGGAGTGTGCGCGCGCCGAGCCCGCCGCCTCTCGCTCCCTTCCCTGCCAAATTCTCCTCTGGAGAGCAGCCCCGAGCAGAGCTGGCGGCCGGAGGCAGCCCCGACTGGGCTCCTGCCCGGAGCTCCCGGCGCCCCCGCGACCCGAGCTCCCAGGCCTCGGAGCAGCGGCACAACCCAGCGCCAACAAGGGCGGGCGGGAAGCCCCCCGGAGCGCCGCCAAATACTTTTCACGGCCAGTTGGCTCGGCCAGGCTCCGTCCCGAGGCAGCGTGTCGGAAGCCTCTTGGAGAGCTGGCCGTACCGTCTGATTTTGATCCATAATTAAATGCGGACTGAGCAGACACTAATAGGATTATATTGCAGAAAACTGCCCTGAAGTCGTCGGAACCTGAGCAAACAGACGCACTTCGGGCCGGGGTTTCGCCCCGTCGTGCCCCTGCAGCCGGGTGCGGCCGTTTGGGGCACCCCGATTGTAGGTGTGAGTGTGTACGCGGGCGGGAGCACAGGATGGCTCAGGGACGTGGAGAGAAGCGACTTTACTTGCTGGGGTGGCTTGTCGTTGTTCGGCAGCAGAAGGAATTCCCCCCAGGGCGCCGTCCCCATGGCGAACGTGCCATTTGCAGGTAGCCGACCAAGGCCAGCTCCGGGACTTTGTGAGGGCGAGCGAGCCGGGTGTACTAGAGGCTGCCTCGCTGGAACAAAGACGCAAACTCTCCCCAAGCCTGAGCAATTTCGAAAGAGTTAGCTGGGAAGAGCAGAGGGCCCGGGTCTCCCAGGGGAGAACCCGCGGGCCTCGCGCCGCCCAGCCTGGGTCCCGCGGCCGGGGCGATCAGGTTCCCAGGCTTAGGCGAGCCGGCAAGTAGCATCTCAACGGGGCAGCCTAGCCTTCCGCGGGCGCGGGCCCCCACCTGAGTGATCACGGACCGGGGGGTCGACCGCGCTCCCGCTGGGGCTTCCTGGCCGCCACCGTCGCTTGGGGCTCCCGGAGGCCGCTCAGCTTCATCCCTCACCCCGCCTCTTGTTGTCTTTATAGATTCCCCCCCACCATCCCTGTCGCCGCCGCCGCCAATTCACTTTATAAAAAGCCCCTTTGTTTCCCTGGAGGCTAGAGAGAGGGAAAGGAAAAGGGACGCAGAGGCAAGGGGCGGGGGCGGCTGCCTCCCAGTGGCTTCGAGTTGCTTGGGACGGGAGGGCAAGTGTAGGCGGTGGGGGAGGGCGCTGGGTCTCGAAGCCACTCGACAGGAATCTCGGAAGGTGTGGGGAGCCCCTGGCTCCTGGCGCCGGCAGTGTGCCGGGCAGTCCTGCCCTGGACACCCGGGCCCCCCCGCCGCCAGGACGGCTGGGCGGGCGGCTAGGCTAGCGGGCTGGCGCAGGGGACCAGAGGCGGCGCACGCTCCGTAGGATGGGCGGACGCAGCTCGCTGCTCGCCGCTCGCCGCTCGCCGCTGCACTCGCCGGTCACAGGCATAGGGGGCGCCCTTGCCTCGGTTTCTCTTTGCAGCCCGCGCCCCTCGCCGTTAGGACTCAGGGTGGCTATCGCACCTGCTGGTGGCTGAGACGACGGCTGAGACGATGGCGGCTACTCTGAGGCGTTCGCCACCCCGCTACTGCACCCCTCCCTCCTCCTGCGCCCTCCCGCCGCCCGCAGCCCCCTACACAGGGGTTCAAACGCTCCGCGGGGCCCCTTTGCATGGAGGGAGGGAGTTGGGACTGCCACCTCCACTCCGAGGTTTGTGCAGCCCGGGCCGGCAGTGGGGACGAGGGCGCACCTCTGGACTGTTAAGAGTCGGCCGCCTGAGTAGGGATGCAAGGGCAGGCACTTGAGGGTGTTAAGAACCCACGGGTTCCCAGCATTAGTTGGAGTGAGGATTCAGCTGGCCCCTATCCCTGACACCTGCCCTGCCCCACCCCACCCCCAAACTTGCGGGAAGTCAGTTTTGCGCTGAGGAATGTTAAACATACTGTTTGCGGTAAACTTTAGCCAGCCTGTCGGCCTGACTGGCCCCGCCCCAGGCCCCCTGACGGGTCCGCGGGTCTACTTGTGAAGTTTGTTCAGAAAGGGAATACTGGCCATAAGAAAAATCGACAAATCAGGAGAAGTAGGTGGGGCCCGAACTGGTAGGTCTCCTGAGCAGATTCCTCCAGATCTCTTTTGCCCGCCTCCACCCCATCTTCCCTTTTAATCTCCTGGCCACGTAGTATGTGTGCCTTTTCACGTGTCCTTCCCCTACTGCACTCTCTTCCGATCTCTGGAGGGTATTCGTAACTGTTGATCCGACATTTGTTCTCTGGTCTTTGGAATAGAAGGAGAAGCGTTAACTATCCCCACCTTCGAAACATACACATCCCCATTGCATCTAAAAACCACAGCAAAGTACTCAAAGGGTAAACACGGGGTCTACCTTCTCTCCCTTTGTGCTTCCCTTCTGGAACAAGATCATTGGAAAATAAAGCTGCTGATGTGCGAGATGGAACATATGGTGCCTCCATAAGAGAGACGCTGAAATGGCCTTGAACCTGCCGGACAGACCAGCTGTTTGCTGCCAGCCCGAGCAGCTAATCAGCGACTTCCCCTTAAAGTAACAGCCCTCTTTTCTCTCTGTGACCAATGTGCATATTAAATAGGATATTCTCCAGAGGAGAAACGTCATGGGCGCCTATATTGCTTTGTGCTTCGTTAGTTCTGCAAAGATCGTCCCTGGCCCTGAGGGCCTTTGGCCTCCTCCCACGCGTGCCCCCACTGCTTGAGCGTGTTACCTTCAGCACTGGTGTATGAATGTTGCTCAAAGTGGAACTTGGGAAGGAGGTGGGAGAAGGGAAAGAGAGCCAGGCTGAGAGATTCCAAGATGCCCAGAAGGAAATCTCTGTTTTGTTGGTACTGGCTTTAGAAAAACTAGCAATTCTCTCTCCACCTCTTAAAAATATCACAAAGAGCTGCAGCTTTTCCTTGTAAGATCTCCTTAGAAAGCATCATCTTGTGCCTGGGACCATTTTCAGTTTTTCTTCAGTACAATGTGTTTGAGACGGGGAAAAAAAAAGAAAACAGTTTGGCATTGGAAAAAGAAAGACTTGAGATACGAGGAAATTCCATGTTAGGAAATCATTAGCAAAGGGTTACTTCTGTTTTCCTGCCACTGACGCTGACAGTGACACAGATGTGTGGGTTGAAATAGGAACGTCATTGAATTTTTAAACTCAACTAGGAAGTAGCCTGTTGCTGGGGTGGGGGCGGAGGCCATGCACTCATTGCATCTTAAGGTGAGAGATTTACTGTGGTTGATTCTTTGCACTAAGGAAAGGGATTTTGTTAAGGTTGGCCAGCACATTTAGTATCATTTTTTTTTCCTTTTAAGCGGATCACCTAAAGGCTTAAAATACGCCTATTAATAGATTCTCCCTAGGAAACTCAACTGCTGTTTAGGTTTTTGAAATGGGCAGAAACCGATCTTGGGTAAGTGGTTCTTCTGACAGCAGAATCACTCGCCTTCTTTAAAGGGGTTTCCTATCTGCTGTAAATTTTTTCCAAGATTCTGATTTTTTTTATGCAGTGATGCATTTGAGAGATCATTAGCCTAGGAGCTGGGAAACTTGTGTTCTAGAACAATCTCCCCACTAACTGGCACAGTGATCTTGGGCAAGTCCATCCTCCCTCCTTGTCCCCCTCCCCCCACCATGACCTTGGAGTCCAAGTGCCTTCCAGCTCTAACATTCTGTGATTTGTGAATGGAATAGTCATTTTCTGGGGAACTGAAGTACTATTGGGGTGGGGGCGGGGGCTAGATAGGTAAAGAAATGGAGCTGAGATTTTGAGGAGCAGCAAGAAGAGGGAGGAAGAAAAAAGGACAGAAGGTCAGTCCAAACAACACAGAAGTGAAAAGTGTTCCCTCTCTGAGTCTTCACCCATGTGAACTGCTAACCCAGAAACATGGAGGCCGGAGGCTGGAAAGCAACCTGCAGGGCTTCCTGTCTGGTACCCCTAATCTGGTGGTGTGAGGACCTGATGATGGCCAGCCACCTCATCACTGGGTTGGTTTCCAGATAAAGGGACTCAAGCTCTTTGAAATTAGACTGGCATGTCTCCAAAGGACTCATCTAGTATAGAACAGATTTGGTGCTTTGCAGTTACTCAGTCAAGGTTTCAAGGACAAGAAGGCCTTCCCCCTCCACACATGTGTCCCACTGGAGTATGGGCTCTGAACTCGCTGCTTCCTAGTCCAGCTGGATGTTTTTTAAAAAAATCAGATTCCAACTTGGAGGACACAGCAGCCATGTAAGAATCTGCCACTGTCCTGCTTGATGTTAATATTGATTTTTTTCTTTACCAATCACATTATGACGGAGGACCTTTTGTCCTCTGAGCTCTCTGGCAATTATTTTGCTGCCATAAATGTTGATACACATATAATGGATGTAACTAAAAAATCTCCTTATCCAAGCAGAAAAGGCTGAGTGTTTGTTGGAGCAGATAGAATGCTGAGAGCATGAATAGACCGACCCAGATGTGGTTGGGGAGGGAGATAAATGATCGGGGAACAGGAGTCACTTACTATGGATCAGCACAATAAACCAATTCCCATCATACACCTCTCAGAACGCCAGCCACTGGGGTAACCTAGGCAGCAGCAGTCAACTGTATGGCAGGAAAGCAGCGTCACCAAGCTCAGTGGGAACAGTCTGATTTTGCAGACACTGAGTCCTGAACTGTCTTCTGTACTTTGAGGCGAGAAACTTCATTAATCTGTACGAACCTGACTGGGTTTTATGGCAGTGCTTATTACTTGTTTCTGTCATCACTGTGTCATAATTTCATCTGCAAGTGTCGCAGAGGAAGAACATCGGGCTCCGGTGAGCCCTTGGGCAGTTAGTGGGGGGGATCCCTGAGGAGAGGAAGGGCTTGGCTTGTGTTACACTATTTACCTGCCAGGATTTCAGTGCATAGTCCCATGGGGTCCTGCTCGCAAGAGACCAGCCTGGCAGCTGAAGCACCAGGAGCATTTTCTGCAAGGGGAGGGGATAGGGGAAAAAAAAAAAAACAGTTGGATTCCCTCCCTCTCCCACTCATTGCTTTCTTCTTTCTCCCCATTCACAGAAGCTCCCCAATTTCATCTGACCTCTTCATAATTCCCAAAGCAATCAGATTTGTCACTGTGGGGTGAGGCATAGTGGGGGGTTTTGCTGACTGTGGGCTCCCCAGAGTGAAGCCTTCCAGGGACAGGGCTTAAGTCCTGCCCTGGCTGCCCTCTGACCCACACCATGCCCCTGAGCACACAGCCCAGCCCCAGCTTCGACGGGGCATCCCAACCACCTTCCTCTCCCAGGGTGCCCTGCTGCTTGCTCTGCCCAGTAAGTTACCCGTTAAGTGGGAAATACTGCTTTCCTAAGACTGAGAATTGTTCCACAAGGCCCAGAGGAGGATAAGCTGAGCGTGAGCTTCCACCCTGCGCTTCTTCCTCTTGTCTGCCTTGGGAGGATCTGGACTTGGTTTCTGCTGCCTCTAGAAGAGGCCCCTGAAGGCTGCAGGGCCTGACCTGCAGAATGACATCTGCTTTGGAAGGACCCGGTGACCCCGGCTTGTGCCTTCTTCCATCTCTGGAGAGGAAGTTTGGGCCTTTTGGAACTAAAGGCCTGATGACAGCTCTAAGTTGTCACGCTGAATGCTTCAGACAATCTCAAGTCCTCTGTCGAGCTGTCCCGAGCCCTCTTCCCCATCCTTAACAGTGCTTTTCCATTTTGCCAGTGTTTGAACCTGAACCCCCCACGTCACACAAATGGCACAGGGGACAGGATCCAGCCTTGCCTGCCTTTTTGGAGACACCCTGGCCAGGTGACCCCAGTTCCTGCAGAGAATTGGCACTGGTGAACTAATGCACCTGCACACTCAGATGCTTACAGAATGTTCAAGCTGGAAGAGGAAAGTCCCATGCATGCTAAGCAGGCATTCCAAACTTGGTACTTACCTGCAAATGGGAGACTGGACTTCTTTTTCCTTAGGGCTCCCCTCACTGTGCCGCCTCAGGGAAGTTGGGCTTCCTTTCTGGGCCCCACTTCCTGTTCTGTAGAGTCACAGGGCTTTTCTCTTCCAGCTGAAATCGGAGGTTATAAGTGAAGGATCAGACAGGGCCAAGGCTGTGGTGCCTCCAAAAGGCGTGTGTCATATCTTGTTTTCAAGTTGCTGATGGAGTGTGGGGCCACCAGCCCCTTGGAGGGCTTGGCTGGGTGGGCTTTGTTGGCAGTGGCAGGGGTTGTTTGGGTTTTGTTCTTAATGAGATCTCAGTGTGTAAGATCTGCCCCTGGAGGTTGCAACGCTGACTTTGGAATTTTAAGTGGGACAGTAGTTTCAGTGCGGTTGCCAACGTCACATGCTTTGCGTGTCTAATTCTGAAAGACTGGTGTGCTTTATGCTGGGTTTGGGGAGGAGGGCATTTCTAAGCCGCTTGTCTGTCAAGAATTAATTTAACCTCTAATTACTACATTTTCTTCACAGTTTGCAACATGAACATGTTGTAACAAAAGCTCAAAGAAGTATGCCATATCATTTTGCCACCACTCTCACATACATGTGGAGGGATATGGAGTCAAATCAGACACAGTTGGTGTTAAAATGATGGTGCTGACATTTGAATGAAAGTGAACAGTCTGGTTGTTTCTAGCGATCTGCCAGTGATGGGGTACAGAGCATTACGGTTATATGTTATGATATTATTGTGGTCCTCACAGCCACAGCCCTCAAAATGAGCCCTGAAAATATGGAGAGTGTCACTGCACTAATCCCATTGGGGCAGCCAGTGCTCCGACTTATGGCCTATGTGTTGCCTTTGGCGCATGACTAATGCCCTGCACAGGAGGGCAGCCTGGGATCCCATCCTGTCTGCTAATAGGGCAGGTGGTGAGGTCTGGTTCCTCAGCAGAGGTGAGGCCATTATCAAATTGGAGCCTCCCAAGGGCCTGCTCCCAAGGCAGAACCCGTTCAGAGTGCAGTGACAGTGAAATTGCAGGATTAAGCTACAGGGATGCTCCATGCAGGTGACTCTCCTTCCCCCTCCATTTGCCCCTCCCACCAGAGCAGCAGCCCCCGGGGAGCCCTGCAGGTCTCTTTATCCCCAAACAGCAGCGGCGGCTAATACTAAGAGACCCCTTCCCTACCCCAGGGTGGCTGGGAAGTCTGGCTTCTCAGACAGGAGGCCTTCGTATCTGGACACATAAGCTGGTTGTGGGGACTCACCTCCCTGCCTGCCCGGGGAAGTCATGCAGAGCTGAACTTGTACACACACACACACACACACTTGTCTCAGGAGCTGAGAAGCATGATCACTGTTCATTTCCTCCCCAAACACACACACACACACACACACACACACACTTGTCTCAGGAGCTGAGAAGCATGATCACTGTTCATTTCCTCCCCAAAAGGGAAGGCCCTTTGCCTTTTAGAACATGCTTTGGCCCAGAAGTCGAGAACTAGAAGCTGGCATTGCCTCTCTTAGTATCCTCAGTCCGTCCTCTGGAAGGCAGGACCCAGACAGACAGGGCTAGGTCTGAAACCCTTGCTCCACCCGGGGCTGAGGACAGCCTGCCTGGCCTTTTCAGTCGCACCTTTGGGTTGGCCCTTTACAAAATTCTAAGCACACTAGTTTGGGTTCAGTCCCCCAATTTTTCCCTTTCTGCATCCTAGATCTGCCCACTCGCCCTTACCTGAAAAGGTACCGTCCTCACCCTCTGTGCCTTCATTTGATTCCCTTGTGTGTGTGCTAAATCGCTTCAGTCATGTCCAGTTCTTTGTGACTCTATAGACTGTAGCCCACCAGGCTTCTCTGTCCATAGGATTCTCCAGGCAAGAACACTGGAGTGGGGTGCCATTTCCTGCTCCAGGGGATCTTCAGAGTCGGGGATCTTCCAGAGTCAGGGATCAAACCCATGTTTCCTGCATCTCTTGCATTGCAGGTGATTTCTTGACTACTGAGCCCTGTGATTTCCTTACTAGGGAGAATCTGGAACTTCTTATTGGAATTATGGGATGTAAGGGTTGTCATTCCTTGGTGAGTACGTGCTCTTCAGGGTACAGGTAGGAGGGGTTCAACAGTTAGAAAGCCCCTTTTGGGGAACGCCTCCCCAGCCCCATGGCATCCTGCCCACATAAAGCTTGTTCTGTTCTTGAGACTGGAACACGGCCAGGACCACCTGGCTGCCAAGACTCTTCTGAGCTTGATTTCATAGAAGCCAACCCTGGCTGTTCTCTTGATCCCCAGTTCAGTTCAGTCACTCATTTGTGTCCAACTCTTTGCCACCCCATGGACTGCAGCATGCCAGGTCTCCTTGTCCATCACCAACTCCCGGAGTCCACCCAAACTCATGTCCATTGAGTCGGTGATGCCATCCAACCATCTCATCCTCTGTCGTCCCCTTCTCCTCCTGCCTTCAATCTTTCCCAGCATCAAGGTCTTTTCAAATGAGTCAGCTCTTTGTATCAGGTGGCCAAAGTATTGGAGTTTCACCTTCAACATAAGTCCTTCCAATGAACACCCAGAACGGATCTCCTTTAGGATGGACTGGTTGAATCTCCTTGCAGTCCAAGGGACTCTCAAGAGTCTTCTCCAACACCACAGTTCAAAAGCATCAATTCTTCGGCGCTCAGCTTTCTTCACAGTCCAACTCTCACATCCATACATGACCACAGGAAACACCATAGTCTTGACTAGACAGACCTTTGTTGGCAAAGTAATGTCTCTGCTCTTTAATATGCTGTATAGGTTGGTCATAACTTTCTTTCCAAGGAGTAAGCATCTTTAATTTCATGGCTGGAGTCAACATCTGCAGTGATTTTGGAACCCCCAAAAATAAAGTCTGCCAGTGTTTCCACTGTTTCCCCGTCTATTTGCCATGAAGTGATGGGACCAGATGCCATGATCTTAGTTTTTGAATGTTGAGGTTTATTCACTCTCCTCTTTCACTTTCATCAAGAGGCTCTTTAGTTCTTCTTCACTTTCTGCCATAAGGGTGGTGTCATCTGCATATCTGAGGTTACTGATATTTCTCCTGGCAATCTTGATTCCAGCTTGTGCTTCTTCCAGCCCAGCGTTTCTCATGATGTACTCTGCATAGAAGTTAAATAAGCAGGGTGACAATATACAGCCTTGACGTACTCCTTTTCCTATTTGGAACCAGTCTGTTGTTCCATGTCCAGTTCTAACTGTTGCTTCTTGACTTGCATATAGATTTCTCAAGAGGCAGGTCAGGTGGTCTGGTATTCCCATCTCTTTCAGAATTTTCCACAGTTTATTGTGATCCACACAGTCAAAGGCTTTGTCATAGTCAATAAAGCAGAAATAGATGTTTTTCTGGAACCCTCTTGCTTTTTAATGATCCAGTGGATGTTGCCAATTTGATCTCTGGTTCCTCTGCCTTTTCTAAAACCAGCTTGAACATCTGGAAGTTCATGATTCATGTATTGCTGAAGCCTGGCTTGGAGAATTTTGAGCATTACTTTGCTAGCGTGTGAGATGAGTGCAATTGTGCAGTAGTTTGAGCGTTCTTTAGCATTGCCTTTCTTAGGGATTGGAATGAAAACTGCCCTTTTCCAGTCCTGTGGCCACTGCTGAGTTTTCCAAATTTGCTGGCATATTGAGTGCAGCACTTTCACAGCATCATCTTTCAGGATTTGAAATAGCTCTACTGGAATTCCATCACCTCCACTAGCTTTTGTTTGTAGTGATACTTCCCAAGGCCCACTTGACTTCACATTCCAGGATGTCTGGCTCTAGGTGAGTGATCACACCATCGTGATTATCTGGGTTGTGAAGATCTTTTTTGTACAGTTCTTCTGTGTATTCTTGAGCCCCAGTTCATACCTAAAATGATTCCCGTCTCTCTAGAGCAGGGTCAGCTCTTTGCCTTGTGTGGCTCATGGACTTCTTTGAGAATTATATGCAATGGTGTATCTGATTTCAGGGGCTCGTATACCTTTCTGGAAGCCCATTCATTACTCCCTCAGGGGTCCTTTGAGATGGGTTAAGAATGCTTCAGTGTGGCACCATTGCTGGTTACCATTTGGGCAGAAATCCTGTGGTGTGGCAGAGAAGGCAATGGCAACCTACTCCAGTACTCTTGCCTGGAAAGTCCCATGGGCAGAGGAGCCTGGTAGGCTGCAGTCCATGGGGTCGCAAAAAATCAGACACAACTGAGTGACTTCACTTTCACTTTTCACTTTTGTGCATTGGAGAAGGAAATGGCAACTCACTCCAGTGTTCTTGCCTGGAGAATCCCAGGGACGGGGGAGCCTGGTGGGCTGCCGTCTATGGGGTGGCAGAGTTGGATACGACTGAAGTAACTTAGCAGCAGCAGCTGCTGCTGTGCTGTGGTGGGAAAAACAGTGAGTTTTGCTATTGGTGCCAGGTATTGACCACCTGTGGGATTTGTTCAAGTTCATGAAGCTGCCCTCAGTGTCTTCATTTGTCAGATGGGTATATGAGAAGGCCAGCTCTACCTAGCTTAATGGTATCATGGCAGATTCCAGCAAGATGGTGTTGGTAAGATGCTCTTACAAACAGCAGGTGTGGGCACACTCTCAGGTTGCTGACTGGTTACTCTTCATTTTGCCTTCCCATTTGGCCCAAGAAATTAAAGAAAAGCAGGTCTCTTTCGACATGAGTGTCCTTTCATCCTTTCCTTTGAGATCGTGTAATTTACACGCAGGCAAGTTAGCATAAAAGAGTCTGGCTTGGGAGGGATAGGGCCCGTGTGTCTTGGGATTTAGACAGTTCCCAAGGCCATGCCTGGTTAAGCGTTCTGCTTGCCCAGCCCTCTTTGGCTCTGGAGTGGGCCAGGGGGTGTGTCCCTGGCCCAGCGCCATGGAGGATTCTCTGCGTCTGCCTGCCATGGAAAATAGCAGATGGGATCTGCAAAGGAGCTTGGGCTTTCCCTGTCCTTTATAAAGAGCAGTGCTGGTTGGCTTTGGAGTGGATTGCAGACAGACTGAGGTGTTCCCACACCCTTTCTTTCTTTAGTTGAACTAGGTGATTCCCCAGGCTGGTTCAGTGGAGAGGATGATGAACATGGATGCTCAATACTGGCTTATCATGTGGTGTGGTAACCGCACCCCATCCTTTGCTGGAATGTCTTGGCCTTAGCTTCATTGTTTATCTGGAGAAGGAATCCTACAGGCCCTTGGAAAGCAGATAGCTGAACAGTGAAAGATACTGAAGGTGTTAGTTTTTCAGTCGTGTCTCTTTGGGACCCTATGGACTATAGCCCACCAGATTCCTCTGTCCATAGGATTCTCCAGGCAAGAATACTGGAGTGGGTAGCCATTCCCTTCTCCAGGGGATCTTCCTGACCCAAGGATTGAACCTGGGTCTCCTGCATTACAGGCAGATTCTTTGCCAACTGAGCCACCAGAGAAGCAGATGCCACCTGGTAATTTCAGACATCATCACATCATCAACTGAAACAGCAGTGCTTCTTCAGTCAGAAAGTATGGCAGTTTGTGTTTGCCCTTTGCCAGATTCCCTGTTTGCAACCAAATTTCTGAGTCTAGTTCCACAGTGGGAAGAATATTCACCCAGGGGTTGGCCAACTTGTGCTCCAAGTCCACTAGAAGCCTCAGTTTCCCAATCTGTACAGTGAAGGGATTGATGAGGAGAATCTGAATGCTCTGCCCACCCCCTCTGCCATTTCATGCTTCTCTGAGTTGCCAGGCTTCCCTGGTGGCTCAGTAATAAAGACTCTGCATGCAGTGCAGGAGACCCAGGTTTGATCCTTAGGTCAGAAAACCCCCTGGAGAAGGGAATGGCTACCCACTCTAGTATTCTTGCCTAGAGAATCCCCATGGACAGAGAAGCCTGGTGAGATATAGTCCATGAGGGTCACAAAAAGTCGGACATGACTGAGCAACTAACACTTTAATTACAATATTTGAAAAGCAGAAATCATAATATGTTTTTGAAATGACCTGTCCCATCACTTCATGGGAAATAGATGCGGAAACAGTGGAAACAGTGTCAGACTTTATTTTTTGGGGTTTCAAAATCATTGCAGATGGTGATTGCAGCCATGAAATTAAAAGATGCTTACTCCTTGGAAGAAAAGTTATGACCAACCTAGATAGCATATTCAAAAGCAGAGACATTACTTTGCAAACTAAGGTCCGTCTAGTCAGGGCTATGGTTTTTCCAGTGGTCATGTATGGATGTGAGAGTTGGACTGTGAAGAAGGCTGAGTGCCAAAGAATTGATGCTTTTGAACTGTGGTGTTGGAGAAGACTCTTGAGAGTCCCTTGGACTGCAAGGAGATCCAACCAATCCATTCTGAAGGAGATTAGCCCTGGGATTTCCTTGGAAGGAATGATGCTAAAGCTGAAACTCCAGTACTTTGGCCACCTCATGCGAAGAGTTGACTCATTGGAAAAGACTCTGATGCTGGGAGGGATTGGGGGCAGGAGGAGAAGGGGACGACCGAGGATGAGATGGCTGGATGGCATCACTAACTCGATGGACGTGAGTCTGAGTGAACTCACAGCCTGGCGTGCTGTGATTCATGGGGTCGCAAAGAGTCGGACACGACTGAGCGACTGAACTGAACTGAACTGAGGCTTGAAAGCATGGGGGTTTCATTTTAGTTTGGTAGGTAGAGACTGACTGTTACAGAGAAGAGAAGACTTGCAGAAGTTTGGGTAAAAACAAAAAGTGGATATGGATTTATATAGGGCCAAAGCATGGGCTTCCCTGACAGCTCAGTTGGTAAAGAATCTGCCTGCAATACAGGAGACCCTGGTTCAATTCCTGGTTTGGGAAGATCCCCTGGAGAAGGGATAGGCTACCCACTCCAGTATTTTGGGGCTTCCCTTGCAGCTCAGCTGGTAAGGAAACAGCCTGAAATACGTGAGAACTGGGTTCGATCCCTGGGTTGGGAAGATCCCCTGGAGAAGGGAAAGGCTACCCTCTCCAGTATTCTGGCCTGGAGAATTCCATGGACTGTATAGTCCATGGGGTTGCAAAGAGTGGGACACAACTGAGTGGCTTTCACTTCCAAAGAATGGGGAAAGCATGAATTCCCTTAGAGACCCCTGCTTTTAAACATGAGGATGCTGGGGCCGGATCCCCCAGCAAGCTACAAGGAGCTGAGCTGACCCTGGACTCAGGCATTCCTGCTCTCAGCCCACTTGGGGGCTTTTTGCCCCACCCCATAGGTCACACACCCTTACAGAAGAAGCACCCAGGCTTCCAGCTGGGGTGGGCCTGTAGTCAGTAGAATAGAGGACTGAGAGATTTTCATTTCTAACCATCAAATAGTAGCTTATCAAAAAAGGATTTTTGTCCCCATTTCTGTCCCCAGAACCTGAGTTGTTCACAGCTAAATACTTTTGATGGCCTAATTTTAAATAAATCAGATTTTTTTAAAATAATGGGGGCGGGGTGGTCCTTGGGACCTTATTATTTTAAATGATTTTAATTTAAACATGTAAGATGCTTTGGGTTTGACTTCATATTTGCTAATTTTCCTTATGAGAAAAAAAAAAAAAAGAACCATGCCCCCAGCCCTACCCCACCCCCGATTTTTGCAGTGACTAACAGTTTGTCTTGTCTAAGAGAAGCTTTTGCACCACTGTTTGCACCCTTAGTACTTACCAGGTTTGCTTGTTTGTTGGTTTTCTAACCATATAAATGTATTGGCCACCTGTAGTTCATGGGGTTCTTACAAACTCTACCCAGCTTGTCCCCACAGGGTCAGCAGCTCTAGGACTGTTCCTCTTGGTTCTGGCCCAACCAACCACCTCTTCTCTGGGCCTGGCCACCACCTCCTCTGGCCTGGGACAGGACTACTATGGGGATGTAGAGTTGGAGAGATCCTGGTCTGAGAGGGAGGCAGCCTGGATGCCCGGCTCAGCTCTGCTGCCTCACTGTGTGGCCTTGGATAAGTCCCTTCCCCTCTCTGGGCCCTGTAGGTCTCTTCACTACAGTGAGGGGCTGGCCTAGAGGGATGGTGGGCTGTCTGAGATTTTTCTTTTTATTGGTTTGGATTGTTCTATTTAGAGAATGTGATTTGACTAGTGGATTATATGACCCTTTAATCTTTTCTAGTGGTTAATTTCAGTAATTGTCTGAAAGAGGAAGGGGGACATCAAGTCTAAAAAAAAAAGATGAAAATCACTCTAGCACTTTTAAGTATATGTGCTTCTCTGCCCACATAGTTCCTGAAGGCTGTCTGTCTTTTGGAAAAATGTATCTATTCCCTCCTCCTCACACAGATTTAAGAGCATTGGCCTTGAAATCAAAGCAGAAAGGGAGGTGGGAAAAGAGGGCAGTGCCTAAGACCCTGCTCTCTCCTGTGGGCCCTCTCGGGGTTGAGGACAGGGATAATCAGGCTGCCTCTCTTTTCCCCCTTGAACAGCAGGAAACGTGGGGTCAGGATGAAACTGGAACTTGGATGCTGGTCAGTTCAGGAACTGTTCAGAAATCATTTTGAAAAACTGATTCAGCAAAGATTTTGTGTGTATGTGTCTATTTTGTGCCAGGCACTGTTGGAAAATGGATGGATGGGGATGAATGAATGGGTGGACAGATGGATGGAAGGTAGAATAAGCAGATACATGAGAGTTAAGACGTAAAAGGCTACTAAATACTCATGGTGAAAGACCTTATGCCAATTAATGATGTGTCAGGGATATAAGAGTGACCAAAACAGAAAAAAAAACCCTCATGGACGATAGTCTAGTGGGGGAGACAAATAACAGCAAGATTAATATGTAAAAACTATAATATGTTTGAAGTGATGTATCTTGAAGCAAAATGAATCAGGGAAGGGAGTTGGGGGATGTTGGGCAAGGGTGTACTTTTGTTTTCTCTTTAGTAGCTACTTTATTTTTATTAAGTACAGTTGATTTACAATGTTGTGTTAGTTTCTGGTGTATAGCAACTGTTCTTTTCAGATTCTTTTCCATTGTAGTTTATTACATGATACTGAATATGCCCTGTGCTATACAGTAGGACCTTGTTGTTTGTCTATTCTATATATATTTGTTTGTATCTGCTAACCCCATACTCCTAATTTATCCCTCTCAGACCCTTTTCCCCTTTAGTAACCATAAGATTGTTTCTGTGTCTGTGGGTCTGTTGCTGCTTTCCAAAGTTCATCTGTATCATTTTCCTAGATTTCACATATGTAATAACATACGATATTTGTCTTTCTCTGTCTGACTTCACTTAGTATGATAATCTCTAGGTCCATCCATGTTGCTGCAAATACCAATATTTCCTTCTTTCTTAAATGGCTGAATAGTATTCCTTTGTGTATATACACTACATCTGCTTTCTTCGTTCATCTGTAGATAGACACGTTGTTTCCATGTCTTGGGTATTATAAACAGTGTTGCTGTGAACATTGGAGTGCATGTATCTTTTCAAATTAGAGTTTTCATCTTTTCCAGATGTATGCCTAGGAGTGATATTGCTGGATCATATGGCAACTCTAGTTTTAGTTTTTTAATGAACCTCCATACTTCTCCACAGTGGCTGCACCAATTTACATTCCCACCAACAATGTAGGAGGGTTCCCTTTTCTCCACACCCTCTCCAGCATTTATTATTTGTAAACTTTTGATGATGACCATTCTAGCCACTGTGAGGTGATACCTCATTGTAGTTTTGATTTGCATTTATCTAGGACACGACTGAGCGACTGAACTGAACTGAATAATTAGTGATACTGAGCATCTTTTCATGTGCTTGTTTGCCACTGGTATGTCTTCTTTGGAGAAATGTCTTCTTCCCATTTTTGAATGAGTTTTTTTTATTTTTTTGATATTGAGCTGTTTGAATATTTTGGACATTAATCCCTTTTTGGTCACATTGCTTGCAAATATTTTCTCTGATTCCAATTTTGTTTGTAGTTTCCTTTGCCATGCAAAAGTTTTTAAGTTTAATTAGGTCCCATTTGTATTTTTGCTTTTATTTCCATTTCTGTAGGAGACAGATCCAAAACATATTGCTGTGATTTATGTCAAAGAGTATTCTTCCTATGTTCCCTTCTAAGAGTTTTATGGTGTCATGTCATTTTGAGTTTGTTTCTGTGTATGGTATGAGGGTATGTTCTAACTTCATTAGTTTACATGTGGCTGTCCTGCTTTCCCAACACCACTTGCTGAAGAGACTGTCTTTTCTCCGTTTGTGGGTTTATTTCTGGGCTCCAGTCTGTTCCATTGATGTTTGTTTTTGTGCCAATACCACACTCTTTTGATTACTGTAGCTTTGTAGTATTGTCTGAAGTCTGGGAGGTTTATGCCTCCAGGTTCTTTTTCTTTAAGATTTCTTTGGCAATTCTGGGTCTTTTTCAGTTCCATAGAAGTTTTAGGATTATTTGTTCCAGTTCTGTGAGAAAGCTCATGGTTAATTTGATAGGGATTGTATTAACTCTGTAGACTGCTTTCAATAGTATGGCCAGTTTAACACTATTAATTACTCCAGTCCAAGAGGTTGGGATATATTTCCATTTCTTTGAATCATTTTCAGTTTCATTTATCAATGTTCTGTAGTTCTCAGTGTATAAGTCTTTTACGTCAAGGGTACACTTTTAAATATGGTGGGCAGGAAGGACCTTGCTGAGAAGGTAAGATTTGAGCAAAAACTTGCAAAACTATTTATTAACTAGGCCAGTTCTGCCTACGAGAAATATAATGCAAGTCATAAACACCAGCCATGCATACAGATTAACATTTTTCTAGTGGCCACGTTAAAAAAGTAAAAAAGAAACAGATGAAACTAATTTGAAAAATATATTTTATTTAACCTAATCTATCTAAATTTATAGCGGTTTCCTCCTGCATGGTTCAGTGGTAAAGAATTCACCTGCAATATGGGAGACATGGGTTTGATCCCTGATTTGGGAAGATCCCCTTGAGAAGGAAATGGCAACTCACTCCAGTATTCTTGCCTGGAGAATCCCGTGGACAGAAAAGCCTGGTGTGCTACAGTCCATGGGGTCACAAAGAGTTGAACATGACTGAGTGACTAAACAACAATGACAAATCTAAAATTATGATTTCAGCATGTAATCAGTATAAAAATTATTGAGATATTATACATTTTTGGTTTATGATTCTATTTTTCACATTACAGTTATAGTTTGCATCTATAGTGCATCTCAGTTCAGACTAACCACATTGCAACTGCTCAGTAGCCACATGTGGTTAGTGGCTACCATATTGGAAAACACAACTAGACTATTCAAGTTAAACGTTCCCCTTTTAGCAGGTCTCTGATGAACTGTGCTTTATAAAGTGCTTTCTTTGCTCTCTTGGCTGAAATTATTTATAATAACTAATACTGCTAATCATCACTAATTGATATATATATATATTTTAGCAAGAGTATTTAGTAGCCATTTATATCTAAACTCTCATATCTACTGTCCATCCATCCATCCATCCACCCACCCATCCATCCATTCTGCAAACTGGCTCTACCTGAAAGGAGCCCTCCTATTCTCAGTTTTTCTGTCTTGAGGGCCAGGTTCTGAGTGCAGACCTAGAAGGAGTTCAGCAGACCAGCCGGTGTCTGCCACGCTGAGCCATGCTGAGGGGCGTTTGCAACAGGTTGTTTGTTGAGAAGAAGGCTCCGATTTTGTTTTGAAATTTATCAAAACAATAGTTAGTATTCTCCAAATGTGTGTGCCTGTGACACCTGTCCCACTGCCTCTTATAAACCCATGTATAAACTGTGAATACTTCTAACAGTTGGCCCTCAGGCTTCTATCTACACCTGCTCTCCACTGGGTTAACTGATCACTTCTAAGCTTTCTAAATTTAATTTTTAGCTTGACATAAATTCAGATTTCAAGCCAAGTTGTCAGGAAAATACAAATAATTTCTGCATACCTTCTCAATTCCACAGATACTAGCATTTTACCACATTTATTTGGTTTTATATACTCCCCCCTCTACACATGCACAAAGACACATTTCTTTAATTGTGTGAAAATAAATTGCAGGTACAATGTGCTTTTATCTCAAAATACTTGAATGTGTATTGCTTAAGAATAAAGACATTCTCTTGCATAAGAATAAAATGTTGATCAAAATCAGGAAGCTAATATTGTGTTGTTCAGTTGCTCAGTCGTGTCTGACTCTACAACCCCATAGACAGCAGCATGCTAGGCCTCCCTGTCCTTCATCTCCCCGGAGCTTGCTCAAACTCATATCCACTGAGCCTGTGATGCCATTCAACCATCTCATCCTTTGTCATCCCCTTCTCCTCCTGCCTTCAGTCTCTCCCAGCATCAGGGTCTTTTCTAATCAGTCCGTTCTTCGCATCAGGTGGCCAAAGTATTGGAGCTTCAGCTTCAACATCAGTCCTTCCAATAAATATTCAGGGCTGATTTCCTTTAGGATTGACTGGTTTGATCTCCTTGTGGTCCAAGGGACTCTCAAGAGTTTTCTCCAGCACCACAGTTTGAAAGCATCAGTTCTTTGGTACTAGCCTTCTTTATGGCACAACTCTCACCTCTGTACATGACTACTGGAAAAACCATAGTGGGGCTATATGGACATTTGTCAGCAAAGTGATGTCTCTGCTTTCTCAGTTCAAAGTATGAGTTATATAAATCAAGATTCATCTTTTTTTTTTTTTTTGGCGTATCAATGGCCAATTGCTCCAGCACCATTTGTTGAGAAGGTTGTCCCTCTATTGAGCTGCTTTTGCATCTTTGTCAGAAATTAATGGAGCACATTTATGTGGGTCTATTTCTGCTCCATTTATCTGTGTGTCTATTCTTCTGCCAATTCCACACAGTTCTGATTAATGTTTTTTATATAATAAATATTGATACCATGTACAGTGAAAACTCAGCAGTGGCTCCAGGACTGGAAAAGGTCAGTTTTCATTCAAATCCCAAAGAAAAGCAATGCCAAAGAATGTTCAAATTACCGTACAATTGCACTCATTTCACATGCCAGCAAGATTATACTCAAAATCTTTCAAGCTAGGCTTCAGCAATATGCGAACTCAGAACTTCCAGATGTACAAGCTGGATTTAGAAAAGGCAGAGGAACCAACCTACACTGGGTCATAGAAAAAACAAGGGAATTCCAGAAAAACATACATTTCTGTTCCACTGAGTATGCTAAAACCTTTGATTCTGTGGATCACAACAAACTGGAATATTCTTAATGAGATGGGAATTCCAGACCACATTTCCTGCCTCCTGAGAAACCTGTATGCAGGACAAGAAGCAACAGTTAGAACAAGACATGGAACAACAGACTGGTTCAAAATTGGAAAAGGAGTATGTCAAGGCTGCATATTGTCACCCTTTTTATTAAACTTAAATGCAGAGTACCTCATGGGAAATGCCAAGCTGATGAATCACAAGCTGGTATCAAGACTGCCAGGAGAAATATCAGTAAACTCAGACATGCAGATGATACCACTTTAATGGCCAAAAATGAAGAGGAACTAAAGAGCCTCTTGATGAAAGTGAAAGAGGGGAGTGAAAAAAACTGACTTAAAACTCGACATTCAGAAAATGAACATCATGGCATTCAGTCCTATCACTCCATGGCAAAATAGATGGGGAAAATGTGGAAACAGTGTCAGATTTCATTTTTTTGGTCTCCAAAATCAGTGCAGACAGTGACTGCAGCCACAAAATTAAGACACTTGTTCCTTGAGAAAATAGCTATGACAAACATAGTGTATTAAAAAGCAGAGACATCACTTTACTGACAAAGTTTCATATAGTCAAAGCTATGGTTTTTCCAGTAGTCATGTGTGAATATGAGAGTTGGACTATAAAGAAAGCTGAGCACTGAAGAATTGATGCTTTTGAACTGTGGTGTTGGAGAAGACTCTTGAGAGTCCCTTGGACTGCAAGGAGATCCAACCAGTCCATCCTAAAGGAAATCAGTCCTGAATGTGCATTGGAAGGACTGATGCTGAAGCTGAAGCTCCAATACTTTGGCCACCTGATGCAAAGAAAAGACCCTTTTCTTATTGGAAAAGACCTTGATGCTGGGAAAGATTGAGGGCAGGCGGAGAAGGGGACGACATAGGATGAGATGATTGTATGGCATCACTGACTCAATGGACATGAGTTTGAGCAAACTCTGGGAGTTGGTGAAGGGCAGGGAGGCCTGGCATGCTGCAGTACATGGGGTCACAAAGAGTCAGACATGACTCAGTGACTGAACAACAACAGTGCCTTCTCCTATCATATATTCTTTTCTTTCAAAATCATTTTATTCTGGGACCTGAACCTTTCCATACAAATTTTAGAATAAGCTTGTCTTGGCTACAAAAAAAATCTTGCTGAGATTTTGATGGGAATTGCATTAAAAACACAGATCAATTTGAGGACAATTGAAATATTTACTATGTTGAGTCTAATCAATAAACACAGTGCACCTCTTTTGTTTAAATCTTTCTTGTATAAGCAGTTTGTAATATTCTCAACACAGATTCTATGCACATTTTCTTAGATTTACTTCACATTTTCTTTAAATCAATTGTAAATAGTATTGTGTTTTTTGAACACAGCTTTATTGATATAGTGCACATACCATAAAATTCATTTAAAGTGTTAATTCAGTGCTTTGTAGTATATTCACAGAGTCATGCAGCCATCACCACTACCTAATTTTGGAACATTTTTGTTACACCCAAAAGAAATCACATCACCAGTAGCAGCCATTCCCCTTCTCCTCACCTTCCGCCCCTAGCAGCCAGTAGTCTGTTTTAGGTGTCTATGGATCTGCCTGTTCTGGACATTCCTATAATTTGAGCCATACATAGGCAGTCTTTTGTGACTGCACTTCTTTGCTTTACTATAGTATTTTCAAGTTTCATCCATGTTTTAGTACTCATTCCTTTTTATTGCCAAATAATATTCTGTTGTATCATTCACCAGTTGATTGAAATGTGGGTTGTTGCCACTTTTTGACTATTATTATGAATAAAGCTGACTGTGGCTCAGATCATGAACTCCTTATTGCCAAATTCAGACTTAAATTGAAGAAAGTAGGGAAAACCACTAGACCATTTAGGTATGACCTAAATCAAATCCCTTATGATTATACAGTGGAAGTGAGAAATAGATTTAAGGGACTAGATCTGATAGATAGAGTGCCTGATGAACTATGGACTAAGGTTCGTGACATTGTACAGGAGACAGGGATCAAGACCATCCCCATGGAAAAGAAATGCGAAAAAGCAAAATGGCTGTCTGGGGAGGCCTTACAAATAACTGTGAAAAGAAGAGAAGCAAAAAGCAAAGGAGAAAAGGAAAGATATAAGCATCTGAATGCAGAGTTCCAAAGAATAGGAAGGAGAGATAAGAAAGCCTTCCTCAGCGATCAATGCAAAAAATAGAGGAAAAGAACAGAATGGGAAAGACTAGAGATCTCTTCAAGAAAATTAGAGATACCAAGGGAACATTTCATGCAAAGATGGGCTCGATAAAGGACAGAAATGGTATAGACCTAACAGAAGCAGAAGATATTAAGAAGAGGTGGCAAGAATACACAGAAGAACTATACAAAAAAGATCTTCATGACCAAGATATTCACAATGGTGTGATCACTCACCTAGAGCCAGATATCCTGGAATGTGAAGTCAGGTGGGCCTTAGAAAGCATCACTACGAACAAAGCTAGTGGAGGTGATGGAATTCCAGTTGAGCTATTTCAAATCCTGAAAGATGATGCTGTGAAAGTGCTGCACTCAATATGCCAGCAAATTTAGAAAAGTCAGCAATGGCCACAAGACTGGAAAAGGGCAGTTTTCATTCCAATCCCAAAGAGAGGCAATGCCAAAGAATGCTCAAACTACTGCACAGTTGCACTTATCTCACATGCTAGTAAAGTAATACTCAAAATTCTCCAAGCCAGGCTTCAACAATACATAAACTGTGAACTTCCAGATGTTCAAGCTGGTTTTAAAAAAGGCAGAGGAACAAGAGATCAAATTGCTAACATCCACTGGATCATTAAAAATAGAGAGTTCCAGAAAAACATCTACTTCTGCTTTATTGACTATGACAAAGCCTTTGACTGTGTGGATCACAATAAACTGTGGAAAATTCTGAAAGAGATGGGAATACCAGACCACCTGACCTGCCTCTTGAGAAACCTGTATGCAGGTCAGGAAGCAACAGTTAGAACTGGACATGGAACAACAGACTGGTTCCAAATAGGAAAAGGAGTACGTCAAGGCTGTATATTGTCACCCTGCTTATTTAACTTCTGTGCAGAGTACATCATGAGAAACGCTGGGCTGGAAGAAGCACAAGCTGGAATCAAGATTGCTGGGAGAAATATCAATAAAGTCAGGTATGCAGATGACACCACCCTTATGACAGAAAGTGAAGAACTAAAAAGCCTCTTGATGAAAGTGAAAGAGGAGAGTGAAAAGTTGGCTTAAAGCTCAACATTCAGAAAACTAAGATCATGGCATCTGGTCCCATCACTTCATGGGAAATAGATGGGGAAACAGTGGAAACAGTGTCAGACTTTATTTTTTGGGGTTCCAAAATCACTGCAGATGGTGATTGCAGTCATGACATTAAAAGACGCTTACTCCTTGGAAGAAAAGTTATGACCAACCTAGACAGCATATTCAAAAGCAGAGACATTACTTTGTCAACAAAGGTCCATCTAGTCAAGGCTATGGTTTTTCCAGTGGTCATGTATGGATATGAGAGTTGGACTGTGAAGAAAGCTGAGTGCCTAAGAATTGATGCTTTTGAACTGTGGTGTTGGAGAAGACTCTTGAGAGTCCCTTGGACTGCAAGGAGATCCAACCAGTCCATCCTAAAGGAGATCAGTCCTGGGTGTTCATTGGAAGGGCTGATGCTAAAGCTGAAACTCCAATGCTTTGGCCACCTCATGTGAAGAGTTGACCCATTGGAAAAGACTCTGATGCTGGGAGGGATTGGGGGCAGGAGGAGAAGGGGACGACAGAGGATGAGATGGTTGGATGGCATCACCGACTCGATGGACATGGGTTTGAGTAAACTCCGGGAGTTGGTGATGGACAGGGAGGTTTGGTGTGCTGCAGTCCATGGGGTTGCAAAGGGTTGGACATGACTGAGCAACTGAACTGAACTGAACTTGTTGTGCAAACGCTTACAAACTTGATTAGGTCTTGGCCCTCATTTCTGTGTCATTGGTCTATCTATATGCATCTATCCTTATGCCAGTAGAGGGCTTCCCTGATAGCTCAGTTGGTAAAGAATCCACCTGCAATACAGGAGACCCCGGTTCAATTCCTGGGTCAGGAAGATCTACTGGAGAAGGGATAGGCTACCCATTCTAGTATTCTTGGGCTTCCCTTGTGGCTCAGCTGGTAAAGAATCTGCCCACAATGTGGGAAACCTGGGTTTGATCCCTGGGTTGGGAAGATCCTCTGGAGAAGGAAATGGCACCCCACTCCAGTACTCTTGCTTGGAAATTTCCATGAATGGAGGAGCCTGATAGGCTACAGTCCATGGGGTTGCAAAGAGTTGGACATGACTGAGTGACTTCACTTTGGGTTGGAAAGTATTGTGTTTTTAATTTTAGAAATTTTATTTGGAATTAACATTACCAAATGTTCATTGTTGGTATATAAAAATATGATTGGTTTTTTGTTTGTGGATATTATATCTTCCAACCTTGCTGAACTTGCTGAACTACTATTAGGTAAGAGTTCTAGGAATTCTTTTGTCAAGTCTTTGGACTCTTCCATGTAGACAATCATGTTGTCTGCAGATAAGGACAGGCATTGTTCATCCTTTCTGGTTTGTATGGCTTTTGCTTTATTCTCATACCTGTTACAGTAGCTAAAATTACAATTATTTTGTTGAGTACCAGTGGTGAGAGCAAACATCCTTGCCTGGTTTCTTCCAATCTTAGGGAGAAAGCATCCAGTCTCTCTCCATTAAGTATAATGTTAGCTATGGAGTTTGTAGATGCTTTATATCAAGATAAGGAAGGTTGCCCTTTTTTATTCTTTTATGAGAGTTCTTTTTTTTAAATCAAACACAAAACAATCCTGTGATTTTTCTTATTTAGCCTGTTGATATTGTGTATAACATGAATTAATTTTTTCTTACTTTGTTCTTTTTTTAAATTATAGTTAATTTACAATATTTTGTTAGTTTCAGATATACAGCAAAGTGATTTGTTGTGTGTGTGTATATGTATATATATTATTTTCTTCAATTAGTTTCCATTGTAGGTTATTATAAGATGCTGAATATAGTTGCTGTGCTATACAGTAAACTCTTGTTGTTTATCTAATTTATATATAGCAGTGTTTATCTGTTAATCTCATACTCCTAATTGATCCTTTCCCCTTTCCCTGTTTAACCATGTTTGTTTTCTATGTCTGTGATTCTGTTTCTGTATTTTAAATAAGTTCATTTGTACTATATTTTTAGATTCCACATACAAGTGATATCATATGATATTTGTCCTTGTCTGTATTAACTTTTAGAAAGTGAAACAGCCTTGCAATCCTGGGATAAACCTCAGTTAGTCATTGTGTTATTCCTTTTAGATATTCCTGGATTTGATTTGCCAATTTTTAAAAAATTCAGGTCTTTTAAATTGGCTTGTAATTTTCTTTTTCTATACTGTGCCTGACCGGTTTTGGTATCAGAGTCATAAAATGAAATGGGGAGTTTTCCTGCCTTTTCTGTTTTCTGAGATTATATGAAAGCAGTACTGATTCTTCTTTAAACATCTGGTAAAATCCTTTCATGAAACTGCCTAGGTTTAGAGATTTCCTTTGTGAAAGTTTCTAAACTACAAATTAATCTTTTAAATCAGTATAGGGTGACTTGGGTTCTATGATTCATATTGTGTGAGTTGTGGTCATTTGCTAATAATTTCTTGAGGATTTTTGCATCTGTGTTCATGATGGGTTTTGGTCTCTAGTTTTTTGTTCTGTCTTTATCTATTTTTTATATCAGGGAAATACTAATCTAATAAAATGAATTGGAAAATCTCTCTAGTTTCTATAAGATAATGTATAGAATTGGTATTAATTAATCTTTAATGTTTGGTAGGATTCTTCAGTGAGACCACCTGGTTCTGGTGTTTTGGGGGGTGATTTTAAAACTCTGAATCCATTTTCCTTAAGAGTGATAGGGCTATTCAAATAATCTATTTTGGTTGTTTGTGGTTTGCAAGGAACTGGTCCATTTCATTTGAGTTGTCAAATTAATGTGTGTAGAGTTTTTCATAATATTTCCTTATTATTCTTTTGCTGTCTGCCAGGTCTTGTAAGTGTTATTCCATGCTTCATTTCTGATATTGGTCTTTTTTGTCTTCTTTATTTTCAGTCTTGATAGAGGTCAGTTTTACTGATCTTTTCAAAGAACTGGCTTTATGTACATGGATTTTTCTCTGTTTTCAGTTTCATTGATTTTTTTTTAATCTTATCTGTATTTCTTATCTTCTGCTCCTTTGGGTTTATTTTTCCATGACTCTTGAGGTGTAAGCTTAGATTATTGATTTAGCTTAGATACTGATTTGGGACTGTTCCTCTTTTCTAATATATGCATTTAGCACTATATATTTCCCTCTTAACACTGCTTTAGCTATGTTCCATGTGTTTTTATGACTTACATTTTCATTCTCATTCAGTTCAATGCATTTTTATTTCCTTTGAGATGTCCTCTTTGACCCATGGGTTACTTAGAAGTGTATTGTTTTATCTTCAAGTGTTTTGAGATTTTCCTTATTTCTTTTCTGTTGTTGATTTCTAGTATGAGTCTGTTTTGATTAAATAATATACTCTGTGTGGTTGCAGTTCTTTTAAATTTGTTGAGGTATGTTTTAAGGCCCAAAATGTGGTCTATCTTGCCATATGTTCTATAGTGTCTTGAGACAAATGTATAATCTACTATTTTGGGGTGAAGTGTTTTATAAATTAGATATTCTTGAGTTCAACTATTGCTAAGAGTGGAGCATTGAAGTCCTCAACTGTAATATGAATTTGTGTGTCCTGTTAGCTCTCTCAGTTTTTGCTTCATGTGTCTTGAGACTCTTGCGTGGTACATTATGTCTTACTGGCGGATTCTTTTATCATCATATAATGTCTGTCAGTGTCCAGTAGTTTACTTTGCTCTGAAGTCTTTTTCTGATGTTAATATAGCCACTGCTGGTCTTTTAAAAAATATGTTTGCTTGGTATATTTTTTCCATCCTTTAGTTTCAACCTACCTGTGCTGTTGTATTTGGAGTATCTTGTAGATGGAATATAGTAAAGTCATTTTAAAAAATCTACTTTGCCAGTGTCTGTGTTGTATTTGGTATGTTTATACCATATAAATGTAAGGTGGTCATTGATACCCTCCAGCTTAAGGGTGCTATTTTATTATTTGTCTTTTTACTTTCTCTGGTTCTTGTTTCTCTGATTCTCTTTTTTCACATTCTTGTGGGTTACTTAGAAATATTTTAGGAATCTATCCTGATTTTTGTTTAGTGTTTTTGAGTATATCACATTGCATAGTTTTATTATGGTTACTCTAGTAAGCACTTAGTGTTACTCCAATAACAGTGTGCATAAGTAATTTATCACAGAACCCTGGGTCCAGAAGATTCCCTTGGAGGAGGGCATGGCAACCCACTCCAGTATTCCTCTTGCCTGGAGAATCCCATGGACAGAAGAGCCTGGTGGACTATGGTCAGTGGGGTCACAAAGAGTCGGACATGACTGAAGCAACTTGGCACGGCATAGCACAGTCTACATGTTAATCACTTTAAGTATAGAAATATTAATTCCATCTAAATCCCTTTAATTTCCCCACTTTTTAAGTGTTGTGTTAACCATTTTTTTCATATACATTGAGTATCAGATGAAATGGTGTCATAATTTTTCCTTCACCCATCAAATGCGATTTTATAAACTCACGATAATAGCTTCTTATGGTTATCACTATTTTTACCTGTTCTGAATTTCTTCTTTCCTTTATGAAGTTTGAAGACATTTCCTTTCTGGTAAGAGAACTTCCTTTACCCATCCTTTAATGGTGGGATTATTAGCAACAACAACTCTTAGTTTTCCTTCATCTGAAAATGTCTTATTTCCCCTTCATTCCTGAAGGATATTTTTTGCCAGATATATAATTTGGAGTTGACAATTCTTTTATTTCAGCACTTGAAAAATGTTATGCTACTTCCTTCTGCACCCCATGGTTCCTGAAAAGAAATCCCCTGTCATTTGAATTGATAGCTCTCTATGCATAATGTGTCAGTATTGGCTGGTTGTTCTCAAGATGTTTTTCTTTGTCTTTTAGTTTTCAGAAGTTTGATTATGGAGTGTTTTGGCATGAATTTCTTTGGATTTTTCCTATTTAGGATTATCTTGGATTCAGGAGTCTGTGGGTTTATGGTTTTACCAAATTTTGAAAAATTTCAGCCACTATTTCTTTGACTATTCAATTGTTCTCCTCTTCTTCTAGGCCTCCAGTGATGTAAATGTTGGAACTTTTGTTGTTCTCCCAGATCCCTGAGGGCCACTTCTTCCTCCTCCTCTTCCTTTTTAATTTTCTTTCTATTTTTCAGATTGGGTGAATTCTATTTCACCAGTTCTGTCTTCTCTCATCTCCACTCTACTTATTAGCCCATTCAGTGGGTTGTTTTATTTTTTATTGTATTTTTTTAGTTGTATAATTTCCACTTGATTCTTTTTTATAAATTTTATTTGGTGAGATTTCCTGTTTTTTAATTTGATCCAAGAGTATTGGTAATTGCTTGTTGAGCATTTTTATGATAACTGCCTCAAAATTCTTGCTGAATAATTCCAATATTTGAATAATGTTGGTGTTGGCATTTGTTGATCATTATTAGTCATTCGCACAGTGATTTTTCTGGTTCTTGGTATAATGAGTGATTAAAAAAATTATATCCTAGACATTTTGCATATTATATTATGAGACCTTGGGTGGTATTCCATCTCACTTTCTAGCAAGTGATCCCCCTGCTGAGGTATAATGTGAGGGCTTGCTGGGTATGTATGTGTTCAATTTCTTGCTGGTCCCCACTGACCCCAAACTGGCAAAAGTAGAGAGCTGAACTGATACAGCCTTCTTGCTGATGGCTGAGGTGGATGTTTAGCTACCCCTGGGCTGTGCTGACACCTTCCTTGGCAAAGTGGAGCATGGACTTTGCCTTGCCTTGCCTCTGAGTGGGGTATAAGCTCAGCTTCCCCATTAAGTTCTTCTGGGGAGGGGGAAGTGGGTGGCTGACTCACACTGTCATTTTGCTGCCATGTGAGAAGAGGAATCTCAGATTCCTTCTGGGTCCAGCTGACCCCAGGTGAGGAGAGGGGGAAAGAAGAATGCAGTGTCAACCTGCTGCACTCTGCTTCATTCAGTCTTGTTGCAGGTGAGGGTGTGGATGTTCAATTCCTCACTAGTCCTTTTTAACTTATGCCAGTGATCAGATGGAGATGGGAACCTTGAGAGGCCCTGACTTTCAAGACCTTGTTCAATTTTGTTGATATTGAGTAGAGTGGACATTAAGCTTCCCATTCAATCCCCCTGATACCTGGGGAGACATGGCCTTGGTCAGGTCTACTGCCCACGAACCCCGACTCACACCAGCTGTTTAAGTCTGCCAGGTGTGTATGGAGGCTCAGCTCCCCTCTGGATTTGCCGACACTACCTGAGTGAGGGAGGCATTGTGAGTCCCCTTGGATCCTTGATACCTCTGGGCGGAGGAATCCGAATGCAGACATGTGCTCACATGGAGCTGGGGCTGGGCTGACGTGGAGCCCACTTTGCCTGGCTGAAACCACAGGAGAGGGATGGCTTTTTTGTTGGTGTTGGTTAGAGTAGAGTGAGGATGTTCAAGAGACTTTTCTGTCATAGGCTACCTTCTTCACCATCCTCTGGAAGAAAAGTCTTTTATTAGAGGGTGTTCGTGTGTGTGTGCATGCATGTGTGTGCATGTGCACCTGTGGTTCCCTGCTAGAGGCTTTGGCACCATTTTGTTCAGGATATCTGAGAGTCAATGAGGCAACCCAGAAAACTCAAGCCTATGGAGTTGACCACCTTTTCTTTCTAACTTCTAGAGTCCTCCTATGTTTGTTTGTTGTATTATGTCCAGGTTTTGCTTGTCTCTGCAGTTTGCTTTTGAAAACATTTCTAATTGTGGTAAAATACACAGCATGTGGGGCGTCCCTGGTGTTTTGATGGTAAAGAATCTAGCTGCAATGCTGGCGACCTGGGTTTGGTCCCTGTGTCAGGAAGATCCCCTGGAAAAGGGAATAGCTACCACTCTAGTATTCTTGCCTGGAGAATTCCATGGACAAAGGAGCCTGGAAGTGATACAGTCCATGGGGTCACAAAGCGTCATACACAACTGAGCAACTGACATTCTTTCACACACATAGCATGTGAAATTTATCCTCTTACCCATCTGTAAGTGTACAGTTCAATATCATTAAGTATATTCACATTTTGGGGCAATATGTAAGGTTTTTTTAATTATATGAGGGAGGACCTGGGAGGAATGGAGCTACTCCATCTTGGTGGGAACCAGAAGAGTCCTATAATATGTTTTACTGGCTACTTTTGTATGTTTATGTTTTTCATATAATTTAATTTAAACTTGTCTAGCAGCATTAGAAAGCTTGTTGGTATTTTCATTTGGATTACATTTGATATTTATAAACTAAGTAAGCGAGAACTGACATCTTTATGACGTTGAGTCACCCTATTCAAAAGAGTAAGTGTCTTTCCACTTGTTCATGTCTCCTTTCAAGTCATTCCAGAGTGTTTTAGCATTTCCTTCATAGAGGTTTTGTACATGCTTGTTTCGTTTCTTCCTAAGGATGTCATTTTCTTCATCGTTTTTTGTAAATGAGATTTTCTTTCCTATTGTGTGTGCCTCCTCCTTGCTCAGTTGTTGTAGGAAGTACACCTGTGACTCAAATCTGGGTCTCCAGCCTGTCACGTGAGCTCAAAACCCAGATTTGTCTCAGTCCATTCCACCTGCTTGCCTGTAGCCCTCTTATCCCCTCAGCTCACTGTGTGCAAGGATTAACTTCCCTTCCTCCCTGCCCACCAGCACCCTTACTCCAATAATAGTAACACTCACCAGAAACTGGGGCGTTATTTCCAACTTGTGCTGTTACACCCCCTCACTAGCTAATTGGTCATGCAGTCCTGATTCTTTAGCATTTTAGAAGCTGTGATCATGAATTCCCTGTGTTAGACAGAATCATAAAGTTTCCTAGCCTCACCAGACTTATGATGTCTAAATTCTCCAGTCAGTGGTTTTCCTGGCATATGCTTGAACATACATTTCCAGGGCAGGTAACCCCCACTCCCTTGTGTGGCAGTCCATTTTGTTTCTGGCCATGTCTGACTCAATGTACATATGTATTTCAGACACATCACCTTCTTTTAAAATCATCCCCCCTGTGCTTGTTCAGCACCCTCCCCACGCCCATGCCCTTGCCTAACTTGCTGCTTCCTCATTCAGTTGTGCTTTCCCATCTCTTTGTATGCTTCTGATGTCTCCTACAACACGGTTGTGACCTTAGCTCTGCCGGGACCCAGGACACACAGACTGAAGGCTAAATTTCCTTGGCTAATATCCAGAGCATTTTCTGAAGTGACCCCAACCATCCTCTCCCACAGCATCTCCAGTGGCTCTGAGGTTGGGCGAAGGGAGAAGGAGAGGAAAAGAAGGAGGAAAAAGAGGATGAGGAGGGGAAGAAAGTGGAGAAGGCAGAGGGTGAGGAGTAAGGATCGAGAAAATACTAACTTTCCAAAAACCTTTATCAACACTGCTTGTGGATGGATATTCCTTCTTGCTCCACAGACAGGCCTGATGGATGTTTCATCTGGGCAGAGATGCAGGGTAGAATCTGTAATAGAACTACTGTTGGGAACAACTCAGACATTTGAATGGTGTTCCTCAAAGATACGTTCTAAAGTCCTGACCCCCACAGCCTAGGTATGTGACTTTCTTGGGAAATAAGGTCTTTGCAGGTGTGATCAAGTCAACATCAGGTCATTAGAGTGGGCCTTAGACCAATATAACTGGTGTCCTTATAAGAAGAGGGAAAGTTGGACAGAGACCCACAGAGAGAAGAAAGAACCAACTCTGTGGACATGCTGATTTCAGACTTCTGGCTTCTCAAACTGGGAAAGAATTAAGTTATGTTGTTTAAAGCACCCCAGTTTATGGTGTGGAGAAGGCAATGGCACCCCACTCCAGTACTCTTGCCTGGAAAATCCCATGGACGGAGGAGCCTAGTGGGCTGCAGTCCATGGGGTCACTACTAGTCGGACACGACTGAGTGACTTCACTTTCCCTTTTCACTTTCATGCATTGGAGAAGGAAATGGCAACCCACTCCAGTGTTCTTGCCTGGAGAATCCCAGGGATGGCGGAGCCTGGTGGGCTGCCATCTAAGGGATCGAACAGAGTCGGACACGACTGAAGCGACTTAACAGCAACAGCAGCAGCAGCAGTTTATGGTGATTTGTTATGGTAGCCACAGAAAAATAATATGAGTGGTATGAAAGAATAATTGAATGGGCTCTCAGGGACTCTTGAGGGGGATGTGGAGGAGATATTCATGGTGTAAAAATCTGGCAGTGGCTGTATTGGTGGCTTAAGAAGAGGTTATATTTCTGACCCAGCTTGCCCTGTTGCTCTCTAAAGAGATGCTCATTAGAACAAAAAAGTACTAGGTGTTGGTCAGAGGGCTTCACCAGTGGCTCAGCAGTAAAGAATCTGCCTGCAATGCAGGAGTCACAGGAGACTCAGGTTCAATCCATGGGTTGGGAAGATACCCTGGAGGAGGGCATGGCAAACCAGAAATCTTGCCTGTAGAATCCCATGCACAGAGGAGCCTGGCAGGCTATGGTCCATAAGGTTGCAAAGAGTTGGACATGACTGAAGTGACTTAGCATGCACGTTGGGCAGAAGTTGTCACATGCTATTGTCAGAAAAACAAGATGGTAGTCTAAGAGAGCTACAGATTCCTTCTGCCCTGTGACTTAAGTGGTATGTCTTGGACACAGACTGGAAGTTTTCTGAGAAGGTTAGTCATTGCATTACATACAATGGAATATTACTCAGCCAAGAAAAGGAGTGAGATACTGAGCCATGCTACAACATGGATGGATGTCCACAAGGACAAGAAGCCAGATGCAGATGATTATGTGCTCTGTGATCCCATTTATAGAAAATATCCAAAATAGGTAATCCCACAGAGCCAGAAAGCAAATTAATGGCTGCCATGAGTTGTGGTGGGGTGTGGGGGATGGGGAGTGGCAGCTCATGGGTACAAGGCTTATTTTGGAGTCAGGAAGATATCTGGGGACTGGGCAGAAGAGGTGGTTGTGCAGCCTTGTGAGTATACCAGCGAATTGTACACCCTAAAATGGCTAAATTGGTCACATGATTTTTGCCCCAATGGACAGTTATTGTGGGCTTGAAACTATATTTATTACTTGGTTTCTGAAAATTTGGAGATCTGTAATCCTGTCTATGACCCTGTGGAGGGCCAGGCAGCCCAGAAGGCCTGAGTGAGTGGAGACCAGCTCTCATTTGTTGATGTGGAATGAAGAGCCAGATTGCCCGGCTCTCCCGGATTTCACTCCTGGGTGGATCAAGTGCCCCCTGTGGTGGACAGGGGAAAAATGGCACTGGAAAGAGGCCAGGCCCACTACATTCACACGATGGCTTCCTGGGAGCCTTCCAGAAAGTCCAAGTGAAATTGTACCAGGCACTATCACCCAGGAAGCTGGGCAAGCACAGGCCCACCAGAATGCCAAGCAAAGTACATCAACACATCCTATGAAAGGCCAAATATCGCCCACACTCCAGCTGAGCTGCTGGTGAGATGGTTTCATTGCTTTGTTGAGGTGTAATTGAGACCTCAATAGACAATTGACAGACAGTAAACTATATGTATTTGAAGCAGCATTGGATTAGTTTTATCACATGTATACACCACCACAGTCAAGATCACAAAGATACCCATCACCTCCCCAGGTTTTCTTATGCCCAATGGTGACCCCTCCCTCTTGCCTCTCTCCACCACCTCCAGGAACCACTGATCTATTCTCTGTCAATCCTGAATAAGTGCCTTTTCTAGAGCTTTGTATTAACGGAACCACAGAATAGGGATTCTTTTGGGGAGTCTGGTTTCTTTCATTCAGCTTAATGACTGAGTGCCAATTCATGTGTGTATCCATCGTTCATTCTTCTTTTTTTTAATCACTGAGGATTATTCTGTTGTATGGATTATGTCACAGTGTATTTATCTATTCACCTGTTGATGGATATTTGGGTTATTTCCAATTTGGAGTGACCATCAGTACAGTGATGGTCAATATAAGTGTGGACATTTACTCTTCCATTTCTCTTAAGTAAATACCCAGCAGTAGGATGCTTGGGTCCTAAAGTATATTTCTTAACTTTTGAAAAAAATTCCAAAACTGGTTTTTTCAAAGTAGTTGTATAATATCACATTCCGCACTGGTGTGATTTTTTTTTTTTTAATCCATGGCTTTCTATGGGGTTGGCCAAGGTCCAGGGCTTTTCACACATTCTGCAGCAAAGTAGACATTGGGCTTAATCCAGAAATCAGCTTTGCTCTATATTATGAAACAAGATGGGAAGTGGGATAAAGTGGTGAAGGGAAAACTGGATGTGGGGGGTCAGAGATCTGGGAATAGGGAACGTCAGTGTGGCTCAAAGTGGCCCCTTTGAAGGGGAGGCTCAGAGCTGCGGGGGCCAAGGGGAGGGAGGGGACCACCAAGTGCTCAGAGCCTGGCTCTGGTGGCCTGCTGAAGAAGCAGAAACTCTGCAGAGAATGAGTAGGCAGTTTTCTGGGCCCTGGAGCCCACCTGTGAAGCCATGTTACTGGGTGGCATACAGCTGGCCTCTAACTTGGAATGAGTCAGAAAGAGAGGGTCATAGTGCCATGTTTGCTTCAAGCACTGACTGTTTTGTAAGCACTCCTTTTTCCTGTTATCTCTCTAAAGGCTGATCAGAGAGAGGCAAGGTGGGAAGGAGGCTTGCATGACACCATGGCTTCTCATAGAAATCCCTTGCCAGCAGGACAGAGGCCTTATGTGTCAGGCATTGCTCTGTGACTCAGGGGTTGTGTTCAGAAAGCGCCTGGGGACTGGTGGCCCTGGAGGCTGGAGACCTCTGCTCCAGGGCTAGTGCTGTCAGGCCACTCCCCTCTTTGGGCCTCAGTTTCCTCTTCAGTACTTGACTCCAAGGACTAGAACTTGAGCCCAGCTCTGAGACCTCATCCTACTTGATTTGCAGAAAGGAGTGTGTTGCAGACATTTCTTAGCAAAGTTCTCATCTCTGAAATTTACAAGACCAGCACTTACTGGAGGCTTTCCTGCCCTGGTGCAGTGCTATCTCTTCTTGCCACACTTGGGTTGAAAGTGAAGGGATGAAGAGGAAGAGAAAGGTCTGAATCAGTATTGGGCCTGCACTCTTAGCCAGGCCTGAGTGTTGGGTGCTACCCAGAGCAGTGGCAGCAGCTGGTCCTTGGCACTTTATGCTTGGTGCCTTTAAAAAGATTCCATGATTATTGCCTTTTATAAAGGAGGGGCACCAAGGCACAGAAAGGTTAAAGTCTGATCCGTGTCACATAGCCAGAGAGTGGTAGGGCTGTTCAGAAGAAAAATAATTCATGCAAGGACCTCCTTTTCCAGCACAATGAAGTCTAAACACGCAAGTCAGGAAGGAAAGGCACACTGCCCTCGGACCTCCATCACCACACAGAGCCTGGGGAGAAATGAGCAAAAACAAGCGCCGCCCAAACTGAACTGCTCCAAAAATCCCAAACTGCAGCTTGGCTTCCTTAGTCTGTTAAAATGCAAGTGCCTGGGATCCTGCAGGCATCTGTGGGATCTCTTGATGCTCAGCCAAGAGGAGGTGGGTCCCCTATTGCCTGATGACCCCCCACCCCGTGCTTATTTTTCCACTAAAATAGTAACACACTCGTTCTAGACTTTCTCTGTGGCAGATACTGGCCAGGTTTGAGGCCCCACTGAGGGGGTGCAGGCAAAGGGGCTGAGCCACCCTGGGGTGATTCAGCCCCGAGAGGGCAGGACAGAACCCCCTTTTCATGGAACAGCACTTTCAGGAGAGCCTAGGAGAGTGGTTAGGGGTGTGACTCAGCCTGTCCCCAGACCCTCCCTCTGTCATCCTCTCCACTCCAGCTTTCATCTCTGAAAGTTGCTTCTCAGCCATTTCCCAGGAAGGACTGAGTCATGAGACCAAGCTGTCTCACCCAGGAAAAATGCTGGAGTGCCCCTCGATGAGCCCAGGCCATGGGCACAGCCTCTGTCCAATTGGGCCCAGCCATTCTAAATAAACAAGCATGCCTGTTTCTGGGAACCAGACATGGAGCTCTCAGAAGAACCTCTTTAATGAGCCATCAAAAGACTCATTATATCTGGGCATGGTGCCACAAGTGGTAAAGAACCCACTGGCCAGTGCAGGAGACACAAGAGCTGCGAGTTCGATGCCTAGGTCTGGAAGATCCCCTGGAGGAGGAAATGGCCCCCTGGAAAATTACATGGGTAGAGAAGCCTGGTGGGTTACAGTCCTTGAGGTCGCAAAGAGTCAGTCACAACGAGTCAGTCACAACTGAGTGACTGAGCACGTGCACGCATGGGGCAAAGGGGCTATAGGTCATAGAATCCTTACAACAATTGTGATGGGTTTCTGAGCTTACTGGGGCCATGCTGGTTCTCAAACCTGGAAGGGAAGATGCTTAGTACTGGATGCTGTTTAAATTCCTCCCCAAGCCTGGAATTCTTAAGCCTTTTTGTGCTACGAATGCCCTTGGCTTTCTGGTGAATCTTAGGGACCTTTGTAAAAAAAAAAATAAACGGTTTAAAAATGCACAAAAGAAAACAATGGTATCACAAAGGATACCAGTCAGATCAAAATAGTCTCAAAATGATTACCTTACTAAGAAAACAAATTTGTGACATAGTTATAGAAGTGTTTGTTAGAGCATTAAATAAGATCTAGCAGTATGTCTCATAACTACTGTAACTTCAAAGTGGTGATATTTGGAGATTCCTGCTATGACTGTAATGTGAAACAAAAATATCTCTGATTTCTCTTGGCGACACAGCCACAGGTTATGTAAATATTACTGTGGTTTGTTGCCAACATTCATAATTGAAGGAAATGCTAAATTTCTGTTAGAGGTTAGTGAAAATAGAAATGTAATTTTTTTCCCCACTTGAGTTTACAGACTCGCTGGATTGTGTTCATGAGTCCTAGGTTAAGAGTCCCCTGCTAAGGCAACACTGAAACCTATTTAATTAGGAGGCATATTTTTTTTTTCCCTGACTCCTCAGCTGAGTCAAATTGTCGACCTTACAGCTTTTTCTTGTACTGCACTTTCCTCTTACTGCAAAGCACAAGCAGGGAACATAGATTCCAGTGCTAGCTCCCCTACTTAGGAGCTGTGTGACTTTGCGTGAATTGCTGAACCTCCCTGAACATCAGTTTTCTCCTCTGTGAAACAGGGATGATAACAGGACCTACCTCCTAGTGTTGACATGACAGTTAAATGAGAGAATATTTGTCAAACATCCTGGCACTATGTTGGTCCTTCATAAAGGTTCATTATAATAATTATTTTCATCGAAAGAGTTTATCAACCATAAGGCAGCACGTGTGGACCATTATGGGTGCTAAGTTACTTCAGTCATGTCTTGACTCTGTTCGACCCTATGGACTGTAGCCTGCCACACTCTTCTGTCCATAGAATTCTCCAGGCAAGAATATTGGAGTGGGTTGCCATTCCTCCTCCAGGGGATCTTCCCAACCCAGGGGTCAAACCTCAGTTTCCTGCGTTGGCAGGCAGATTCTTTACCATTAGTGCCACCCTGGGAAGCCTGTGGACCATTGTAGCAACCTGCTTTATTCTTTGGTGATTTCTTTGCTATCTCCATGATCCCAGAGTAGAAGGTACAGAGGACACACACAGCGAGGAGACAGTGGTGTACTAGAACTCCTAATGACTCCCTGAAGCCAGTGTTTTCAGGAAATTTACCAGCTTGTTGATATCATGTTGGTAGCTCAAAATCAGCCACACTGAGAACATTTTCAGCAGAAATCCATCAAGTGCTGTGACAGAACCTTGAATCAGAGCTTTTTTTCCCCCAGAAAGCTGCTTGTTAAACACTTAGCAGCACACTTCTGGGGTGGGGGGTGGCCACTGTTACTATAATAATGGTGGGACAACCTATATACTGTATCTGGGGGAAATGTAAAACATCAGGGTTTGGGGGGAGAAAACTTAAGTGTTCTTTGTAGTCCAAGTTAATTTCATTTTCAGTCTATTGATTCTTCCAGCTACCCAGTTTTAGATCAAGGAAAGAACAGATTTTTCTTGATGAATGTTCTCAGTTCTTGATAATTACTTCCACTTCAGCAATTCTGTAGAAGAATGTGTTCTCAGATAAGAAAGAAAAACCTCTGTTCTCTTTATCTGCAGAGTACAATATTTTTTAACTTAAAATCCAAGATTTCTATGTACTGGTAGCATACTTCCACGTTAACTTTTTTTCTGTAAGATTCCAGTGCATCCTTCCCAGAGAATTTTATAATGGCACACAGCAGAAAAGTGAGTTGTCTGATTATGTAGTCCTGTTAACGTTCCTTGAGTCCAAATGTTGACTTAGATGGTGTTTTCGGAACTCACAAGTGGAGATTTATGTCTGTGAGTGGAAGTGCTGAGTAGCTTGACTTGCAAGGCCAATGGGTCGGGGGAGGGGGCTGCGGAGGGGGAGTCAGTCCTGGGATGGTGGTTTACGTGAACATTGGAATTTGACTGTATGAGCTGTTTTCAGATGCTTCTCTGCTAGCTTGCCACAGTCTATAAGCCAATTGTATATGCTGCTCTCCACCTGTGAATTGTGCTCACACATAGTGGAGAAAGGAAATACGTTGCAGGTGGCCAGCCAGAGAACTTAAAACATGCAGATATGCAATCTGGCAGAGGAGGAGGGCTATAGAAATCGTGAGCTCCCTCCAGTTTTGGCAAGGACCAGACAGCCACTCTTGTGAGGATATTGTGGGGTGATCCAAAAGAGAAAGTGTGCAGCAAGCACCTTCTCACCTAGAGGAGCTCTGCAGAGACTGTGGGTAGCCTGTTGAGGTTTCCCCACCTGGGTGAAGTTTCTGCAGAATCGAAACCATTCTTATGGATTGTGGGTACCATCAGTTTGATGCTCCTGGGCACACCACTCCTTCCCTTGCCAGGCAGTCAGCCTTACATAGTCCTTAAGCCAGTGCAAGGTCTCTGACTTTTCCTCTTGATAAAACTCCATTCACTGGGACCATTCCTCTGACTGGCCACTTGGCAGCATGGAGAAAGCCAGGCCCAGCATCCACACTTGCCATTCCTGTTGTGATTATCCAAAGATGACAAATACAGACAGGGATCGTTGCTGCCAAGATCTGGTCTCTGGAAGCATTAGTGGTCAAGTTAACAACCTAAAAGAATTTGAGCTCTCTTCTCCAGGATGGCTTGGTCCATGCACTTCACATCAAGTGCAGGCTAAGCGGCCTCTCCACAGACTCTGGGGCTCTCACAAGCAAACCAAACAACTGTGTCTATACTTGTGTTTATACCTGTGGCGATTTCAAATTGTTCTTGTCAAAATGTACCTGTTTCCCAAAATGTCTTTAAATATAAGTTAGGAATTGGGGGAAGGGAAGTGAACATTTTATAAAGGAAGCCCAAGAAATTGGCCCCTAGAGTTGATGTAGAAATGGTGTATGGATATGACTATCAGAAATTGAGCCTGACCTTGAATTTGACAGGAGTGAGCCAAGCCTTAGCCTAACTTGTTCGGCTAGTGCCCTGTGTGTTTTGGGCCCTGATGGGAAAGGAGCTTCCTGGACGGCACAGAGCAGGGCCCACCTTACATTGTTTGTCATCCAGAGGGGATACTGAGGCCAAGGCCCAGGGACAGCCAGGCCCTGCAGCAAGGGAGCAGGCCCCCTACTCCTAGGCCACCTCGTGGTTCTGACCCAGTAGAATGTCTGAAGCCTTCTTCAGTGTCTTTTGCTGTCACCCCAAAGTCTTTGCAGCCAAGTGAGTACGTTTGAGTGTTGACACCTGTTTCCAGGTCATCCACCCCAGGGGGGAATTCCACAGCTGCTCATTCACTGGTCATTGTGTGCCCGCCCTGCAATGGGCTCTCTTCTGCTGCTGCTGCTGCTAAGTTGCTTCAGTTGTGTCCGACTCTGTGCGACCCCATAGACGGCAGCCCACCAGGCTCCGCAATCCCTGGGATTCTCCAGGCAAGAACACTGGAGTGAGTTGCCATTTCCTTCTCCAATGCATGAAAGTGAAAAGTGAAAGGGAAATCTCTCAGTCATGTCTGACTTAGTGACCCCATGGACTGCAGCCCACCAGGCTCCTCCGTCCATGGGGTTTTCCAGGCAAGCGTACTGGAGTGGGGTGCCATCGCCTTCTCCAGGGCTCTCTTCTAGGGACTGGCAGATAGCATAGGCTCATATTCTAGTGTGGAGAGACTGGACAGAAAGAGAGTCAGCATGGCTCTCTGTGCTCTGACATTTTACTCCACCCAGTGGCTAGGCCCACCATGGCCAAGTTCCTTGCCTGGACCTAGAGGGGGCCTAGAGGAAGACCTGCCAGTAGTAAATGTTTGGTAGGGCTGACTGCACAAAGCACATGATGGATACTGTGTCTTTGATCTTCATCACAACCCTATGGGGCAGATGCTATTACTATCATCTCTTTAATAGATAAGGAAATAGACACACAGAGAGGTTGAGTAACTTCACCAAAGCCCCACAGCTCTTAAGTGGCAGAGCTAGGATTCAAACTCAGGCCTTTGGGCACCAGAGTCCATGCTTTAACTGCTTAGCTACTGCACTGCCTAATGTGTATGTCTGTGCTCAGTTGCGTCTGACTCTTTGTGACCCCCATGGACTGTAGCCCTCCAGGCTCCTCTGTCCATGGGATTCTCCAGGCCAGAACACTGGAGTGGGTTGCCATTTCCTCCTCCATGGGATCTTCTCCACCTAACCTCTCATGATGGGGCAGAATCTGAAGCCTGGCTCCCACCACCTTCAAGGAATACCCAGGTCTGGATCCAGCCATAGGTCCTCTCTCTAAGGGTGTGTGACTTCACCATGGAGGGGACACTGAGGCAGCCATGTGCTCACTGGTGTCACCAGGCCTGATCAGCGCCCCGTTCCCATTCCTCCACCCAAATGCCCTCCTCAGAGAAGGAACCCCAGCTCTGTCCGCTTCACAGAATGAAAGCTCCAAGGCATCAACTCTGATCACACCAGCTTGCCTCTTCCCACCCAGAAGTGTATTAGCACCTCCCCACCCCCACCCCAACTCTGGGTTCCAAGCTGGGACACAAGGTTTGCAGAGAAGGGGAGATCATTATCATGCTGGGTCAACTGGTTACCACCAGTGCCTGTGCCAAGGTGCAGTCTTGCCAGCTGCAAGGCCATTTCAGCCTTTGGTGCACCCAGTGCCTCTTGGATTTGGCCTCCAAGCCAGGTGGGGAAGTGCTAGCCAAGGCCGAACAGTGGCGTCATTTGCAACAAGTTGGAGGCTGCCTAGAGGCCGTCTGTCACTGAATCTGGGAGGCTGTCACCATATCCCACACTGCACCTATCTCAGGATTGCCCTAAAGACCTGGGCAGTGGAGCCCTTTGCTACCAGGGTGGCTTTCTCTGGCCTGGTTCCTCCTTTCCTGGGTCACTGCAACTCAGCTGGTAGAAGCTGTCAGAGCCCCAGGAGCAGAAACTGCACTTCCTGATGGAGAAGCAGGCAGGCCACTGGGGAACTGGAGCCACTTTATTTAATGGACCCATTTGCCAGAGGCACAACACAGGGAAGATGAGAAGAAACCCTGTTCCATGAACTCAAACCAACCAGACGTAAGCTCAGACTCCAGACTGTCTGGAGAGGCAACACAGCATCAGACCAAAGCAGCCAAGATGCATCCGTCAGAGGTGAAGCACTGGGGTATGTGACCGAATGGAGAGAAGAAGGTAAGGAGACTCCACACTCAAGGAGTCCTGGGCTGGCAAAGAGATTTATCTGCAGGAGGAGAAGCCAGGCTCTTGGGAGAAAAACTTCAGGCTTCTTTGTCGAAGAGAATGCCCTGGGAGTCATAGATCAGCTGGTGATATGGTTTAGCTCGACGGGAAGATGGTGACAGATGAAGGGGTTACATAGCGTTCCCATTCCTTCAGAGCTGGGACGAATGACAGTCCCAGGGCACAGAGCAGGGAAGAGCATTCTGGATCATGCAGAACTGCCAAAAAGAACCATAAAGCACCAGGTGGGCCAGCTACTTGCAAATTTCCAGAAAAGAAACTCCTTAAACTGGATATCTTACATGATTCTAATTAGCTTGATGCGGCTCCCTGAGAAAATTGTAGAACATGTTCTTGGAGCAGTTGCAAACATGGGGGTGCTTAGAGAAGGAAGCCAGCCCAGAGCAGGTCTGAAACAAAAGCAGAAGGAGTGGGGCTCCCCCCTAGTCCCCACGGGCTCATGGGAGAGTGTGTTGGGTAGAATATTCTTTTCTGTTGGAGGAGCTCCCTAGGCAGGTAGGGCAGAGAAAAGCAGGCAAGTGGTTTTGGACATCAGCAAAGCATTTGGCAGCAGGGCTTGTGAAATCCTCGTTTATAGCCCAGTTATGTGATTGTGTAACCAGTGAAATGACCGAATCCAAAGGCTGAGGAGTCATGTCCCCCTTGGAGAAGGAAGTCTCGAGGCACATTCCAGGCAAGTTCCTCTTGGCCTGCTTTGCTTTTTTTTCTCAATGATCTGGATGAGATGAGAGAATCACTCTTACCATATCCAGCCCTGACATAGTCCCAGATGATGGATTCTCTGTAGTGTGAAAGTATTGTAGGATCTAAAGAGATCTTGATGACCCAAGACTGTCATGGGAGGTTCAATAGGAACAAAAGGCAAGGTCCTATGTTTGGGTCTTGAATTCATCTGCCCAAGAATGGGATGGGAGGACTGTGGCTTGAGGAAAAAAACTGGGAGCTTCTGGTTGACCTCAGTGATGGTGATTCAGTACTGAGCTGGGCCTGCTGTCAGGATGACCATGCCTTAGGCCTCAGTGTCTGCCCTGGTGTACCCCAGCTCCCATCCAGCAATATAGACAAGTAGGGGTCATCAGGTTGGAGAAAGACAGGGTGATGAGCACGCTCCAGATACAGGCAGTGTATCCCATGACCTCCCCAAGCTGGGACTTGAACCCAGGGCTCATGATTCCAACTTCAGAAGTTATAATGAGTGCCTGTGTGCAACCCTGCAGGCAGCATGTAGACTGCCATGTACTAGATATGAAGCCTTGGGCTCATTTCATTCTGATTCTTCTGAGTACATTGACAAGTGCTTTGACAGTTGGAAAACATTTTCACAGAAACCAGAGACCTTATTGGCCTTTAAAGGTGTGGGAGCTTCCTCCTCTAACTTCCAGTGCCCAAGAGAAACTCAGCAGAGATCCTCTCTCATAAAAAGCAATTTCATATATGAATATGAAATGAATTTCATGAACCACCAGAGGCTTCTTACCATTAAAAAAAAAATAGCATTATTAAAACGGTACCTTCTGGATGCACCAAGGTTATAGAAGTAACAGGACTTTACCAAACCTTAACTGCAATACAAAATGAAAAGTTTGTCTCTTTTCTTACACCTTCTCCACAACTCTCTCACACTTGCTTAGTATAAGGAGAAAGAGAAAGGACAGCTCAGTGTAACACAGGCAGCTTGATTGCATGAATACACAGATGGCTGATGAGATGAATGAACTGCAGAGTCTTGGCACAGAAGTGTTTATCTGGTGAATTTCTGAATTCCATATCTCCTTCCCTGGTAGCTCAGCTGGTAAAGAATCTGGCTACAATGCAGGAGACCCCAGTTCGATTCCTGGGTCAGGAAGATACGCTGGAGAAGGGATAGGCTACCCACTCCAGTATTCTTGGGCTTCCCTGGTGGCTCAGCTGGGAAAGAATCTGTCTGCAATGCAGGAGATCTGGGTTCAATCCCTGGTTTGGGAAGATCCCCTGGAGAAGTGAACAGGTACCCATTTCAGTATTCTAGCCTGGAGAATTCCATGGATTGTATAGTCCATGGAGTTGCAGAAAGTTGGACACAACTTAGCAGCTTTCACTTTCTGTGCACAGTTGAGGTTCGGTAATGGTTGATACTCCTCTGAGCATCTCAAGTTCTGTGGGTTTGTAATGTATCTTGGTAATGTGGCTTTTAAGCTTTAGCTGTTTGAATTAAGCACAGAAATATATATTTGTATTTGACCCACAATGGAGTTAGATATTCATCCTGGAAAGAATTAGAGCAGGAAGGACTGCTGAGATTATGGAGGTGGTCCTGATTTGGATTTTGAAAAGATTAGTCTAGAAGAAATACAATGGATAAAACCAAGGAGAAAAGTAATACAACATTGTGCAGAAACTACACTCCAGTAAAAACTTAGAAAATAAAATCAAGGAGAAACCAGAACCCTGGGATTCCTGGCTACCTTCTTGGTGCACAGAGCTGCCTGGGTCCCTTGAGCACTATAGGGTAAGCCTGAAGCAGGACATGCGTTTTTTTCAAGAACCTACTTCCTCCTGGTCTACTAGCACCCTGCGCTTCTAACCCCCAGTTTTAAGCTCCAAAATGGCATCATTTTTTTCTGACTCAGGGAAGACACTTATGATCAAGTAAAAATGTCTTATTCACCCTGGTATTATTTAGCATTTGGGCTTATGGGTTGGAGTAGTTTTTGCTTGATAAATAGGCTAACTTGGCATGGGGCCAGCCATAGAACTTGTGTAGTTTGAACTGTATAAATCCACTCTCACTATCAACCCAAGTAGCTTCCAAAAGGTATTTGTGTCCATGTTCCCTTCCTACTCTTCTAGAGGCCAGGCTCATTTGTACCACATTGCTCTTGCCTCTTTATCATGCCGTGCATCTGAATGGCTGCCTGTGAAATTGCATTCATTTTTAATGCCTGCTTCTGTGCGTTTTTGTTGACTGTGTACTCAAAGGGAAGTGTCTGGGGACCATTTCTGAAATGCACAGGCATTCTCCCGCTGTCTTTAGTAACCAGAGCCATTGTTGCCAACTTGCAGTAGATAAATATCTGGAAAATTAGATTGTTTCCTCCAAAGCTGATGGTAGCAGCCTTGACTGTTTTCTTTCATTTGTGAAATAATATCTAAAATACTTGCAGAGAGGCATTTCCAAGAACGGAGAGAATTTATTACATCATAGTAAGTAGTGAAAGCACATTTCCTCCCATCAAATGGGATTTCATATGAAGTCTTTAAGAGCAACCCTAGTCCATTTCTTATTATCCAGTATCCATCTGGAGAGTGGAATGTATTCAGGAGGACTATTTTTTAAAAAGTTTATTTATTTATTTGGCTGTGCCAGGTCCTAGTTGTGGCGCACAGAATCTTTAGTTGCAGCATGTGGGATCTAGTTCTCTGACCAGGGCTCGAACCCAGGCTCCCTGCCTTGGAGTGCAGAGTTTTAACCACTGGAATACCAGGGAGGTCCCAGGAAGACAATTTAAATGTTGTTGTTCGGTTGCTCAATTGTGTCCAACTCTTTGCAACCCTGCGGAATGCAGCACGCCAGGCTTCCCTGTCCATCACCAACTCCCAGAGCATGTCCATCATGTCGGTGATGCCATCCAACCATCTCACCCTCTGTCATCCGCTTCTCCTCCCGCCTTCAATCTTTCCCAGCATCAGGGTCTTTTCCAGTGAGTCAGTTCTTCTCATCAGGTGTCCAAAGTATTGGAGTTTCAGCTTCAACATCAGTCCTTCCAATGAATATTCAGGGTTGATTTCCTTTAGAATTGACTGGTTGGATCTCCTTGCAGTCCAAGGGGCTCTCAAGAGTCTTCTCCAGCACAGACTTTGAAGGCATCAATTCTTTGGCACTCAGCTGAACTCTTCACAAATCTTTTCTAGCCTAGTTGTCTTTATTATTTTTAATCCCTCTCTTCTTCTTTTAACTCACTGCTCCTCTATGCCACATGTTACACACCCTCCCATCCCGCGACACACCCTATTAAATCATTTTCTCAGTTGAACCCACCACAGTGTAGATGGACACAGAAGGCTGGACTGGGGTGCAGACCTCCAAGGATGCCTCCTTGTAATGCCTGGTGACAAGTGCCACATTTCTTACCTGTCACCTTCCTTGTTTCCTCTTTCTTTTTAGAGTGTTCTGGACTCTGAGGTTGGTGAATTCTCCAGCCTTGTCCTAATTCACTGTCCAGGGCTCTGATCTCCAGATGGCCTTGTTTAGAATCTGGGGTGGGGATCTCATGAGTGTTTGGTTCAGTGTGGAAGGTGGGGACTCCAAACCCTGCCCAGCCACACCAGGAATCTGCAGGCAGCCACTGAAGGAAGTCTGCACTGTGGTTTCGGAGTCCTAGTCCATGAAAGGCCATCGAGGCAGTGCCAGTTGGCAAGGCTTGTAGGGTCCTCCAGGCCAAACTCTTTGGTCTATTGAAAGAAAGTGAACACTGGAGAGGTGAAGTGGCGTGCTAGCCAGCCTTGGCAGGGAAAGACTGCACCCTTAGTACTGTTGATGGTTTGAAGTGAGGTCAGGTCACTGTATGACCTGGGAGCCAGCCTCAGGGGTGTATTAGGCTTCTTGGCTCATTCCTTTTGGAATGTGGACCCAAGGGCACATTAGATGTGGTGTCTGTCTCCAGCCCAGCTCACCTTAATTGCACCCTGACTCCAGAGTCAGTGAGCCTAACAAGTAGTATTAGCTCTCCCTGCCCAACACTCCATGCCATCCTGGACCAGTCTCTGCCTTGATTTTCCTCTTTGTTCAAGAAGAAGGTCACCTTCTCATCTCTAGTTTTCCTCCACACACTAACATTGTAGGACTCTAACCAAGTGTGAGTATATAGAAGCTGGGGACAAAAGTGACAGCTTCTGTTCAGTTTCGTTTCTCAGAAATGCAGAAAGGGGCTGACTCCCCGCAAACCTCTTTCCCAGGGACTTTCAGGTTCTGATTCTCATCTGGCCTTCACAGAGTACATGTGAAACGCAAAGAGCAAAGGGTATCAGCCGCACTTTGCAGATGAATCTGAGGGTTAGAGAGTCCATGATTTGTTTGAGACAGAAGTGGACCCCAGGTCTCCTGACTCCAGTGTTCCGCTCAGGATGTCTTTTGAGTCACCAACTCCAAACACTTTGCAAATGTTCACTTGCCTGCTTGTTGATAAGCTTGAAGCTATTGCCTGCTGAAATTGCCACAAAACCAAACCACTTCCTCCCTTCCCCAGCATCTCCAGTGATTCTTGTATGTTAAGTCTAGGGGAAAGGAATCTTGCTTGCATGTCTGCTTTTAGGGCCAGGGCCAAGGGGTGAGCAGAGAGGGAGGCGGGTGAAGCTATGTTTCTCTTCCCTGTGCTGGTGGTATTGGCGCTGCCTGAGAGCTTCTGAACAGAAGCCCGTCTGGATGGCAAGATCGAGGGGCCAGGTGCCCTGGGACTGGAACTGATGGGGACATCCTCCACTGAGAAGGGGAGTCTTTCCCCTGGGCCTCTAGTGCTTGGGTACTTTCTGGAACAGGGAGAGAGCAAGCAAGAGAGTCTCTGTGTGTGTCTCTGAATGTGTGTGTCTGTGTATTCCTTTGTATGTCTGTGTGCACATTTATGTCTGTCTTCATGTGTCTGTGTGCACCTGTGCATCTGATGTCTATTTGTGTGTGCATTTGTGTGCACATGTGTGACTGTTGGTACCTGTGTCTGTGTATGTTTCTCTGAGCATGTGTGACTGTGTGCATCTGTGTCTGTATGTGTACCAACATATGAGTGGCAGGTTTGGCCCTGGAGAGGACACTGGAAGTTTCCAGACACGCTCCCTCCAGCACAACACCCACTTTGGTCATCTACTGTGGGAAAGCTTGGGGGAACTCGTGGGCATTCAGCACCCAGGAATGCCGGCACCTAGAGGGCCCGTCTGGACTACCACTTTAAATCCCAGGGCACTTTCAATTTTCAAAACGCATGATGTCTAAAACAGAAAAAGATGATGGTGGACAAGTCCAGTAAGAAATGAGGTCTTGACAAAACTTGGCCTCGTGTCACCTTGCAGGCTGTTTCTGCCACAGTTGATCATGTGATAAGATGAGCATTGTTATCCCTGCTCTAAGACTGTCTTGGTCTGCCCTCATTTCTGGATGTCTCCAGGTTGCAGAAAACTCTGTTCTGATTGATGTCACGGATGGACACTCTGTGCTGCTCGGTCTTGGAGTCAAATCTGTTTCCAGGTGGGGCCAGCTGGAGACACAGTGATCCCAGTTGACATGTTGGTTTGTACAAGTTTCGGCTCCTTTTGAAGCAGAAGTCTGCTCTCTGGACCTACTGCGTAGGACCATGGGACGTTTGTACTTGCCGGAAGCCCCCGGGCTCAAGCTGATTCATCACCAAGCAGTGCAGGACTCTCAGGGGTGTGTGTGGTGGCCGGTCATTTATAACCTCAGTGACAGTATCTGAAATGCAAAACGAGGCAGATTGCAGTGGTTCCCTGAAGCAGAATTCGCAGCAACCAGATCTTGAGGTATTATTTTGAAACCAAGTCTGTAAGTTCTTTATTGATAATGTGGGAAAGGTCCCAGCACCTCTGTGTCATTTAGGGGCTAGTCCTGCTCAGAGTACAGGATAGAAACTTATTCCTTTCTCCCCAAACTTATAACATGTTGCTTCATCCTTTTTCTAAAAGGAACAACCTTCTAAAACCCCAAGTTAGAGAGTGATAATAATTTTGTCTTTATTATAAAAGCTTAATTAATATATAATTTACATAGCATATGATTCACTCTTTGAAAGCATACAATTTGATGTGTTTTTACTGTTTTGACTTGTCTATTCTGGACATTTCATATAAATGGAATCATACTCTGTGTGGTCTTTTGTGCCTGGCATCTTTCACTTGGCATAATGTTGTCAGGGTTCATCCATGTTGTAGCATGTACCAGTAATTCATGCCTTTTGATGGCTGAGTAATACTCCATTGTATGGAAAGCCCATGTTTGGCTTATCCAGTTACCAGTTGGTGGACATCTGGGTTGTTTCCACCTCTTCACTGTCAGAAGTAGTGCTGCTATGAAGATTCTTGTACAGCTTTGGTAGAGGCCTGTTTTCATTTCTCTTGGCTGTATTATACCCAAGAATGGAATTATAAGGGCATATTTGGGGCTTCCCTGCTGGCTTAAATAATAAAGAATCTACCAGCAATGCAGGAGACCCAGGTTTGATCCCTGGGTCGGAAAGATCCCTGGGAGAAGGAAATGGCAACCCACTCTAGTATTCTTGCCTAGAGAATCCCATGGACAGAGGAGCCTAGTGGGCTACAGTCCATAGGGTCACAAAAAGTCAGACATGACTGAGTGACTAACACTTTCGCACTTTCATGGCTATTCTATGCTTAACTTATCCTGGAACTGCCAAACTCTTTTCCAGAATGGCTGTACCATTTTACATTCCCACCAGCAATATATGAGGGTTCCAATTGCTCCACATCACTTTGGGCTTTTTCAAGTCAACTTTTAAAAAATGGAAAGCAGTGTTTTAGAATATTGAGGTATTTATTAACCTGTAATTATATGCCTTGTGGCTCTTGGATACTCTCAAAGCACTCCTTTCAAATGCACAGAAATATTGAACAACATGTTATGCATTCCTAGGAACATATGGACTCCAATCCAAAAGGTCTTCAAGGCTCTAGGCTGAAAGACTCCTTCAGATGGTTCTAGGCCACCCAAGTTTGAATCCATTCACACTCAGTGGTAGCTGTTAGATTTCTATATAGAACTTTGCACTTTACATGTGAAGAAACTGAGTCTTCAAGGTTAAGGAGTCATGAGTGAGAAGCTAGCCTTCCTGCTTCAGGGCCTGTTCTTGGGCTTCGAAGCCCTGACTCTCCTAACATCCAGAAGGCCAGTCTTCTTCACCCTTGACCCCAGCCTGGGCTCTTCCTGTTTCACCCAGGACAAGCTCCTCTGGAGTAGGGCATCTCACTTGACTCCTTACACCTTCATACCAACATCTCTCATGACAAATCAGAATTCATAGCAGCCAGTTCCTTTTAGAGCAGGGTCAACTGCTATGATTAGAGCCCACCATGGCTGTGATTGATGGCAGTGGGTTGATGGATCTGTTCCCACCAGGCGTTCTTTGCTGGTGGTCTGGAGAATAGCAGTGGCCTTGGCCTCCTGGCATGTATTCAGCCCACCCTGTGATTCTCCGCTGGAGGTGCCTCCTTCCTGTTGCTTCTTCTTACTTTCCACACAGCCCTCTACCCCAGCCAGTTTTGTCTACACAAGTTTGTGATGCTCTCGCCATGAGCAGAGCCCTGGGCTGGATGTTCCAGCTCTCAGCTGCCCAGGTCCCTGTCTTTAGGTGGTGGGACAGGCCAAATAATAAGAGTCCAGAACTGGGTGTTCTTTAAGTGCCAAGAGTCACAGATGGTCCTGGGCTCAGAACACTCCAGCTCTTAGTCATCCAAACGAGAGGATCCTTTACCCCCGAAGAGTAACAAGCCCTGAAGCTCCCCGAGGGAGCCCCCTTGACTGTGGACACAGGCCAGCCTCACTGGGACCTGTGCCTTCCCTTTAGCATTTTTCTCCCTGGTATATGAGTTTGCTAGCGCTGCTATAACAAAGCTCCACAAACTTAAACCAAAGATAAGAATTTTCTCACATTTGCAGAAAGCATAAGTCTGAGATCAAGGTATCAGGAAGGCTACCATCCTGTGTCCAAATGTCCCCTTTTCATAAGGACACCAGCCCTATTAAGTTAAGGGCCCACCCTACTCCAATCACATCTGTAACTACCCTATTTCCAAATAAGGTCACACCCTAAGGTACTGGGGTCAGGATATCAACATGAATGGGGGGGCCACGATTCAATGTTAACACCAATGTACATGTCTGAAGACAGACTTGAATTATTTTGCCATCCTATTACCTCCACCTGACTGGCTGGGTTCCATTCCTTTGTAAGCCCATTTGAAGTCCAGAGGTCTTTTGACTTTTTCTTTCATTTGGAAGCTAAATTTCACCCTTGAAAAAGATGAGAACTGTAATATCCCAGTGTCTCCTATCCTAACTCAAAATACAGCCAACAAGCCAGAGACCTGGGATGGGATCTCATGGTCTCAGAGATTCCTATGGGAATGGCTGAGCAGGACCCTTCTCCTCACCCAATCCAGGGACCGTAGGGGAATAAACAGCTAGGATGAGAGATGTGGGGTCAACTTGGCCTTCCTGTGTAGCTTGCCTTTGTACCTTTCAGTCTGAAGCCCAAGGCTTTCTGCTCCTTAGTTCATTGGGGGAGGGCCTTGGACTCTGTTGCTTGGAAAGATTTCACTCCTTCAGGGTTGCTCCATCCTCATGCTCCCCTTGCCTCCTTGCCAAGTGCCTCTGATTTGGTTTGTTTCCTTTCTCTGTCATGCCCGGAGATCTGACCCTGACTGGCACGTTGAAATGGACATCAGACGTCTGGCCAAGTCCACAGTCCACAGCAAGACGTTGTTACTAGAGCCCTTGGCTAAGGCAGGGAGCAGTGAGCTGATGATGACCCTGGGGTCCCTTGGGTGCCTTCAAAGCCTGGGCTGAAGGGGAGAGAGACTGCCTGCAATCCTCTGCCCTGAACCTGAGCTGGGAGGACACCCCTCACCCCACACCATTAACATCAACAGGCTACTGAACCCCAGAGCCAAGCCTCTCCCTGGAGCATGGACTTACTTGATGATGCAGGCAGAGGGGTGACATTTTCTCTCTGTATTAAAGCCAACGTGAATAGAGAAAGCTGAATTCACATGGATTTCTGAGGCTGAAATCCAAAATGTGTGTAGCAGATGATTTGGGAGTTCATCCACAACCTTGGACTGTGCTTGGAAACATTGCTGGGGTTGGGTTTCTGTTAATGGGGGGCATTAGGCTTCTTGTCCAGCTGTTCATGGATATTGCCAGGGCAGAAGGAGCCCGAGCTGGCGTCGTGAGTGCTAAGGTAGCACACCACTGCTGTGGCAGAAAGGTTTGCCTGAGGGCTGGTTCCTGGGCCTGGATTCCTCTAGAGGCAAAGAGGAAACGAGGTAACGTCTGGAGATGCTGGGATGCTGGTGGCAGGAGACCCCTTCTGACTTGGACCAAAGTCAGTTTCCAGGCAGGGAACTCTCACCTGGGTTTCCTGTTGGCCGTGCTCCCCTGGCCCAGCTGGTCCCAAAGCGTAGTGATACAATGCTGGGTCAGAAGGTTGCCTTCATCCACACAGCTCTGACTGCTGCCATCACCTGTCCTCTCTCCATTGGGCTGCTGGGAACCGCAAAGGGGCAGGGCAACAAATCGGTAGAGTGGAGTCTTTAAGAGCCAAAGCAGCATTATTTTTTTCAGTTTTGTCTTTTTTCCCTTAGAGCTAAATGGGTAGCTTGTTTGATAATAGTAGGTTTTGTGTGGACATAAATTTTTATTTCTCTGGAATAAAGGCCCTAGAGTGCAAGTGCTGTGTCATCCTATAGCTGAGTAGCTAGTTTTACATTTCCAACTGACAGTGAGTGGTCCAGATGATCCACATTCTCACTAGCTTTTGGTGTTGTCACTGCTCTTTATTTTAGCCATTCTGATAGGTAGGTGGGGCTTCCCTCATACTTCAGTTGGTTAAGAAGCTGCCTGCAATTCAGGAGACCTGGGTTCGATTCCTGGGTCAGGAAGATCCCCTGGAGAAGGGAATGGCAACCCACTCCAGTCTTCTTGCCTGGAGAATTCCATGGACAGTCTGTGGGGTCACAAGAGTTGGACACGACCTAGCGACTAAAAAGAGAGATAGGTAGGTAGTGGAATCTCATTGTGGTTCTAATTTACAATTCTTTAATGTTTAATGATATTGAACATCTGTGTATGTGCTTATTTGCCTTCCTTAGAAACTCTTCAGTGGAATGTCTTTTCATGTCTTTTCCCCATTTTCTAATTGGGTGTTGAGTTTTTGAGATTCTTCTAATACTGTTGAGTTTTTGAGATTCTTTATATGTTCTAGATACTAGTCCTTTATCCAATAGGAGGTTGGCAGGTATATTCTCCTAGTCATGTTTTCATCCTATTCACAGGGTCTTTCACAGAGCAAATATTTTATTTTTGATAAGGTGTAATTTATCAATATTTCCTTTTATGAGTCATGCTTTTGCTGTCAAGTCTAAGAAAGAACTTTTTGCCTAGCTCTACATCCCAAAGATTTTCTCCTACCTTTTTCTAAAATTTGTGTAATCTTACATCTTATAATTAACTCTTTGGCCCATTTTTAGTTAATTTTTGTGTAAGGCATGAGATTGAGTGTGAAGTTTATTTTTTGCCTATAGATGTTCAATTGTTCCAGAACATGTGTTAAAAATGCTGCCATTCCTGCAGTGAATTGCTTTTGCATTTTTGTCAAGACTCAGTTGGGTGTATTTATGTGGATCTATTTCCGGGATCTGTTCTGTTCCAGTAATCAATGTGTCTGTCCCTCTGCCAACACCACACTGTCTTGTTTAATGCAGTCATATAATAAGTCTTGAAACCGGGTAAGTTGATTCCTTCCACTTGATTCTTCTTTGTCAGAATTGTTTCATCTCTTCTCCTTCCCTTACATTTCCATAGAAATTTTAGAATAATTTTATCTATATCTACCAAAAATCATGCTGGGATTTTGATAGGAATTTGGTAAAGCTGTGTATCAATTTGAGAAAAATTGATATCTGTACAATGCTGAGTCTTTCATTCTGTAAACACAGAATATCCCTCTATTCATTTATAGCATCTTTGATCTTTCATTAGTGTTTCATAGTTTTTAGTATACAATCCTGGATGTGATTTGCTTGATTTTCACTGTAGAAGTATTTGAGCAATAGTAAACTGTACCGTATTTTTAATCCCACTGCCCATGCATTCTTTGCTGGCACTGATAAGTGCAATTGATTTTTATATGTTGATCTTGTATTCTGAGTCCTTCCTGAACTTGCTTATTAGTTCCAGGATATACTTTGTAAATTTTTTTTAAGATTTCCATGTAGAAAATCATATCACCTACAAATAGAGATAGTTTTACTTCTAATATGTATGCCTTTCATTTTATTCTCTTGCCTTAATGAACTAGCTACAACCTCCAGTACTGTCTCTGGTTTATTGTTTTTTGTTTTCTTGAAAATATATTTGATACACAACATGGTGTAAGTTTAAGATGTTCAACATATTGATTTGATACGAGCAATGATGAGAGTAGTTATCCTTGCCGTGTCACCAAACTTGGAGGGAAAGCTTTCATCTTTAATTATTAAATGTGATGTTAGCTGTAGAAATATTGCAGATGCTTTTTGTCAAGTTGAGGAAGTTCCTCTCTAGTCCTGGTTTTCTGAGAGTTTTCATCATGAATGGGTGTTAAATTTCATGATGTGCTTCTTCTGCATCAAATAATATGATTGTATGACTATAACTGCATTTGCGGTTTTGAGACAATTGTAGATTTACATGCAGGTCTAAGAAATAATGCAAAGAGATCCCTTGGACCCTCTTAACTAGCTTTGCCTAATGATAGCATCTTGCAAAGCTGTATTACAACTGGGATGCCAACATGGGTATAGTCAAGGTACAGAACATGTCCATCTCCACATGAATCCCTCATTTCACCCATTGATGGACACATCCACTTCCCTTCCACTCCAACCCCTTCCTTACTCCTTGGCAACATCTAATTAGTCCATTTCTATAGTTTTGTCATTTTAAGAATGTTATATAAATGGAATCACACAGTGGCTAAGTTTGGGGGATTGCCTTTTTTTTCATTCAGCATAATTCTCTATAGACTCATCCAGGTCATTATCAACCGTCATGTCTTTTTATTGCTGAGTGGTATACCATGGTATGTAGGTACCAGTTTGTTTAATCATTTACCCATTGAAAGATTTCTGGGTTGTTTCTGGTTTGAGGCTATCTTGAGTAAAGCTACTATAAATGCTTGTTTGCCAATTTTTGTATGAATACAAGTCTTCATTCCTCTGGGATAAATACCTAGGAGTGCAAATCCTGGGCCATGTAATAATTACATGTTCAGTTTTTAAGAAACTGCCAAAACAGTTTTCCAGAGTGGCTTTGCCATTTTTCATTCTCTCTAACAATGCATAAATAATCCAGTTTCTCTCATTTTTGCCAGTATTTGGTGTGTTTTTCAAACAAATAAAGGTGAAATTCAAATGAAAATTAGTGGCATTTGTTCATTCACAATGTACTATACCATCTCCTCTATTTAGATCCTGAACATTTATATCACCCAAAGGAAGCCTCATCTCTAGTGAGCAGTTAGTCCCTGCCCTCAGTCCCTGTCAACCACCAGTCTGCTTTCTGTCTCCATGAATGCAGCTATTCTGGATATTTTGTATAAATGGCATCATATAATATGTGACCTTTGGTGACTGACTTGTTTCACATAGCAGGTTTTATCTATATACCAATAATTCATTCCTTTGTATGGCTGAATAAGTCAGTGTTAAGGACAAGGCAAATTTTGTTTATCTGTTTACACATTGATGGCCATTTGGGTTGTTTCCACCTTTTGATTATCATGAATAATGCTACTGTGAACATTTGTATGGAAATATTTGAATATCGATCTTCATTTCTTTGGGGTATATATATAGGAATGGAATTGCAGGGTCTGATGGTAATTCCATGTTGTTACTTTTTTTGGAAGAACTGCCAAACTGCTTTCCCCAGCAGCTGTAATGTTTCAGTTCCCACCAGAAATGTATGAGTGTTCCAATTTCTCCACACTGTTGTCAACACTTGTTATTTCCCTTTTTTTATTATGCCATCCTACTCTGTAGGAAGTGGTATGTCATAGTTTTGATTTGCGTTTCTCTAACATCTCTTGATACTGAGCATCTTTACATGTGGTTGTTGGCTGTTTTTAATATCATTTCAATATTAATTTTAATATCTATTTTTTATATTCCCTTCTTTGTTTGCTTTGGGTTTATTCTCCTTTTTCTTGGTTCCTTAGGTGGAAACTTATAGATTTTAGACTTACCCTCATTTCTGTTATAACTGTAAATATCTCTCTCAGCACAGCTTTACTTGTGTTCCACAAATTTTGATGTAGTATATTTTCATTTTCATTTAGTTTAGTTTATTTTAAAATTTTCTCTTGAGACCTCCTCTTTGACTCCTGAGGTTTTTTTTAAGTTTGTTGCTTAGTTTCCAAGTGTTTGGAGATTTTCCTGTTGTCATTTCTGTTTTTGTTTCCTAATATGATTCCACTGTAGTCAGAGAAAATACCATATATTACTTCAACTCTTAAATTTTTGTGGATTGTTTCATAGTCCGAATGGTGTCTGTATTGGTATATATTTCTTGGATGCTTGAAAAGAATGTAAATTTTACTGTTTTCTTGATGGAGTGTTCTGTAAATATCAGTTAGATCTTATTAGATGGCAGTGGTGTTGAGTTCTTTTATATCTTGCTGATTTTCTAATGGTTGTATCAGTTATTGAGAGAGGGCATTGAAGTCTCCATTATGAATGTCAAATTTTCTATTTCTTCTTTCAGTTACTGTTAATTTTGACCCATGTATCATGTAGCTGTGTTGTTTGGTGCATACACATTTAGAATTGCTTTGTCTTCTTGATAGACTGATCCTTTGCCCTTCTCTGTGCCTGGTCATTTTCTTTGTTCTGAAGTTATTTGATGTTACTAGAGCCACCCCTGCTCGTTTTTAAAAGTTTTTTCATCCTTTTACTTTCTACATGCCCATATCATTATATTTGAGGTGAGCATCTTGCAGACAGCATATGGTTGTGTTATGTTTGTTTTTTTTAATTGACTCTGTCAACATCTCTTTTTAATTGCTGTATTTAGATCATTTTCACTTAATGTACTTATTGATGTTAGTGCTTAATTCTGCCAATTTATTTTTATTTTCTGTTTGCTTTCTGTATTTGTCCCTACTTTCTTTCTCCTGTATTCCTGTGGGTGACTTGAAAATTTTTTAGAATTTCATTTGCTGATTCGTGTATGGTGTTTCTGCATGTATGTTTCTAGATGCCATTTTTTTGGTGTTTCTTGGTACTACATCATATGTACATAACTTATAAGGGTCTACTGATGTCAGCATTTTACCAGTTTGAGTGAAGTATAGAAACCTTACCTCTCTTTCCACCCCTTTACCACTCTCCTCTGTTTATAATGTAATTATGTTAAATATTTCTTCCACATACATTTAGAACTACAACACGCAGTGTTATGTTTCTTCAGCTGCCAAATATAATTTAGGAAACTTTAAGGAAAAGGAAAGTCTATTCTATTTCCCCTTTTTTTTCCTCTTTCCATGGTTCCTTTTTCCACAGTGATGTCCAAAATGTCTTCTTTTATCACTTCTTTTCTGTTTAGAGAGCTCCCTTTAGCCATTCTCTTAGAAGTCTGTTGTTGATGAATTCTTTTAGTTTTTGTTCATCTGAGAATATTTTGATTCCCCTTTCATAGCTGAAGTGTGATTTTCAGCACTCATTTAGATCTTCTGTTTCGCTGGCTTTCTCTGACAATGCTCTGTCAGGGAAAGAGGTGCACTGTCTCATTTCTGCCAGGTAGCTATGGAAATTCAGATTCTCCACTTAGCCTTCGTTGACACCAAGGAGGCTGGAGCTTCTCATTGCTGCTGTGCAGTGATGATAGTTTCAGCTCTCCACTGGGCTTCTGCTAATGCCACCCTGGGTGGGATGGGTAAGAGTGCCTCATTACTGTTCCCCATGTGACCTCCGCTGACATTGGAAGGGATGGGATGTGGACTCATGACCCTGTGGAAGGGCAAAGGTCCTGACTCTGTGCGGCCTCCTCTAACACCACCCTGGCAGGAACAGGGGAGATGACTCATTTCTGTTCCGGGGAGGGGTGGGGTCTAGGCTCCCAACTGGCCTTTGCTGATGGGACTGGGTGGGACCACCCTTTTGTCTGTGGTGTTCAGCTGAAGAAGACTGGCTTTTGTGTGGAAGTTTTCAGTCTTGGGAGACTGCCCCTTTTCTGGCCCTTTGAGTAAAGAGAGGAGACTTTTGCAGGAGCTGTTCTGTGTTCATTGGTACTTTGGGTTGTCTGCTTCTTCAGTCCCAGTCTGGGATCCACAAGGCAAAAAGAAAACCCAGAGAGCTTGCCACTGCGTCATTCCCTATGTCCCAAGGTCTTTATCCAGTTTGCTTTCTTATCTCCACCTTTCAGGGTCTTCCGGTGCTTGTTTTATATATAAGGCCCAGAGGTTTTAGTTGTCTGCAGTGGGGGAATGGGGAAAGTACGTCTGCACATTTCCAGAGCCAGATATGTGGACACAGAAATTTTAGACCTGTATTTGTCCTGCCAAGGAGATCTAGGGAAGGAGAGCTTCCCTCACACATGAATCTCTTTGCCAGAGCTCTAATTCCATGTTGGCATCCTGAGAAACAAAAAGAAATAAAACAAAACACATCTGCTGTCCCTGGGTTTGCATGTGTCTGCTCGTCTGTCATAGAGGGCATCAGCTGGCACAGCCGTGATTGTGATCACAGCCAGTTCAGTTACCTTTTTGTAAACCAATGCACCGGAGTTTCGTGAGCCCCTTCCAACAGCCATTGCCTCCTTCCAGTGATTGTCGGGTTATGACCTGTTAGTCTGCTCACTTGGTTGGGTGCTCACAGGGGCAGAGTTGGCAGGTGCCCCTTCTATGGACCGAAGGCTTCAATAGAGCTGAAAGGGCAGTTAAGCCATCCCCTGATCCAACCACCTTGGTTTTCATATTAAAAAAAAAAAATTCTGTGTTAGAGAACAGAAGATCTCATGGTGTCCCACAGAAAAGCCTTCCCTGCCTTGAAGCCCAATGTTATTTAGTCACATCAAGCTGTTCCTCCACCCATCCCTCAGCTCTCCAGAGACTGCCATTTCATCCCAGCCAACTGCCTACCAGAAGTTCCCCTCATCCCTGGAGGTGGGAAGGGCTCAGTGAGGGTGGTGGGGTGTGAAGAGAGACAAGAAAATTGCACATAGCCAACTCCACCCAAACCTGTCCTCAGAGTGCAAGTCTGTGATTCACGGGGTCAATGGTCTCATCTTTGTGTCTGAAAGACAGTGTACTTTTTGTCTCCCTAAGCCCTGTGTCTAGGTCGTTTGGGAAGCGCCTGGGAGAGTCAAGAATAAAATTGCAGGTCAAACAATGGATGACTGGAAAAGTCGACTTGTAGTCAAGAGCATGCTTCCCCATTTCGCCGTGGTGGGAAATCGTCAGGAGCCCAGAAAGCTCCAAGAATCGGTCAGACAATGGGCTATGGGGGGAGGGGGGCTTTAAATGTTTCTAACCTTAAACTTGAACATTTAAGATGTGTTGTTGAAGTTCTCTGTGCAAACTTGGGGGCAAGGTACCAACCCCAAATGTAAAGAAACTGAAATGTAACCTAGAAAAGATCCAGGAAATGAGCTGACCCTGCCCCTTGTGAGTTTCAGGAAGAGCAGGAGAGTCCAAGGCTCCGTCTGGATTCTCAGCTTTCTCTGCATACACTCCTTTAACTAGGAAAAGACGAAGGGTGAAAAGGGGAAAAAGTGTACTTTTTCTGTTAATGGAAGCCAGGAATTTGGGGATGACAGGCACTGAATGTATTATATTAGCTTCCTAGTACTACTGAGAACAGGAAACCAGTGAGTAGGGCACTGAAAGATACTCCCGTTCGACTCTCTGGCCCTGATGTCCTTTTAAAAACTCACCTGACAAATTTCTACTTGCCTCCCTCGGAACTCAGACATCATCCATGGGTGTGAAACTCAAAGTTAGGGATTCCAAAAGTAGTTTGGGGAGCCAGGATTCTAGAAAGGGACATGGGAGCCATTGGTTGGTTGACTCTGACAGTAAAAGCCTGCAACCTCACTCACTAGTCTACCAAGTTAGCTTAGTTACCAGGAGGTGCTGCAAGCACAATGGCTGTTGTCTCAGTGCATTAGGTCCACAAAGGAGTGGCTTGCTTAATCTCAGCAATTAATAGAGCAGAGAGGAAATGGTTCTTCTAGACCCGTGGGTCTGCTTCCTTCCTGTTCAGAGAAATGGGAGCTGGGGGCTTTGAGGTAATGTCATTTCACATAACTAGAGGTCCCAGCTTCTCCAGTTCCAAGGGCAGTCTACTTTGAGTAAGTCAGTTTTCTATTTAGGTGAGAATTCTGATGTTTGCATAGCTGTCAGGGAGTGAGGACATGGTTGAAATCTTTTTTTCTCTTTTTTGACCTCATTGTCTGCCACTAAAAATATATTGAGAAGGTGGTATCTAGTTGAGACATTTACAAAACTTTGTTTACTGGACTTCCAGCTCAAAAAGGATACCGATCAGATGGGACGGCAGAGAGGGAGCAATTACTTACCCATATCCTGTCCTCCAAATTCCCAGCCGTCCCATCAGGCATCTTTCCAAATCAGTCTCCACCCTCCATCCTCATTACCCTTTCTAGCTCTTGCTTCTCTTTTATGGTCAAGAACTAAGTCTGTGAAGGAAAACCTCTTGGTGATACATCCAGAGACCATGCTCAGTTTCAGTGGGTCTTGCAATTTCTTCTTTGTTCCACATTTGTTTCCATCCCAAGGAGAAAAGATTGTGGTGGGGGTTGAAGGTGCAGGATCCTCTTCCTCTTACCCCATGAGCCCCACCACCCCTGTGTAAAGTGTGACTAGTTAAGTAACTGGTTTGGTTTTGACTGGTGTCGATCTGGATGCGGGATGTGTTCCTCCGAGAACACGTCCTCCGAGCGGCCACCCGTGCCCTCACTCTGGAGAAACAGCCTTGACTCACACCATTTCTTGGCTTCGCTTCTCTTTCCAGGTGGCCTTTAGAGTCCTTTGTAAGCCTGGCCCAAAATGCACATGCATTGCTTTAGCATCACACCTTGGACTTGATCAAAATCAGCCCTTCTCCCTCCTCCACAACACCCCTTGTTCTGTGGCTCTGAGTGAGCTGGCTCCGAAAGTCCAAGCTGTCCTAGAAGACCAAGGACCTGCCTCAGTTGAGCAGATCCAAAAAAATAAGCCTCAGGCTCCAAAAGCAAGTCTCTCGCATAAGTCCTCTTGGCAATAAAAACCACGTTCATCTTCCTGGAAGATGCCTGTGGCCTCTGAAGGGTCTGAAACTCAGGGAGCCCACTCTTCTTGGCTGTGCCTGATGGGTAAATGTGGAGCCTGGCCGAGCCAGGCACTGCTGATGTGGCCACCAGTAGCTGGGGCAGCTCTTGGTTTGAGCACAACTGACTTCTCTTGGCTGGTCAACTCCGGCAGCTTCAGTAAGGTAACCAGTACCCATGTGGAGCTCTGCCCTACAGGCCCCACATGCTGAGTAGCTCAGCAACCCCTTGATTGTGGACAGAGACAGTTTCAAAGCAAAATGGCCAGTCAGTTCACCATGAAACCTGCTGTCCAGGACCCAGAATGGGAGCAGCAAGAGGCAGTCCTTGGCGGGAGCAGGGCTGGTGCTTCTCAGGTGTGGCCTGGACTGGGGTCTTGGCTGTTTCCTGTGCTTGCTTTCCCTTGGATGTTTTCTAGTGTCCAGGGATGATACCCAGCAGCCCCATCCTGGGAAACTGTGTGCTTCTGGAAGCACGTCCCTAGCACCACCGTCTCTTCCTGCCAGCATCCTCAGTGGAGAAGGTCTGATGCAAACATCAGCTTACCTGGTTTTCTTCTCCTTTTCCAAGAAACAGACTAACAAAAAACTAATTTCAAGTCAAGATCTGTTCATAAAATTATATCAGTCCCAAAGGAGAGTTCTTTTAAACAGCCCTGGGATCTCCCTGTGAATCATTGTGTGTTCCCATTCAGGAAAACATGCATCCGATGTGATGATTGCTTTTGGCTTAAGACCAGGGCTCAGGACACCTGATTCCAGCCTTGCTTCTGCTCCTAACTAGCTATGGGGCTTTGACCATCCTTTGCCCACCCTGAGGACAAAGATCAAATTAACCAGGAGTAAGAATAGCCACTTTTATTTGAGAATTGACTAGGTGCCAGGCACTTGCTAAGCATTCTGGGTGCCATATCTCCTGTAATCCTGAGAATAACCCTGAGATAAAGAGTCTATCCCCAGGAAACTGAGACTCAGGTTAAGGAACTTGACAAAGTCGCAGAGCTAAGACACAACAGAGCTCAGAGTCTGCTTTCTTCGCTGATGGCCTCTGCTGTCTCTTGGCTCTGAATCATGTTGAAAACCACAAAACCCTGAGTACATGTCAGGCGGGAGTAGTTATCATAAGAAAGCACAGCACCCTCTCAGCATTTGTTCATTCATTCAGCTGCCTGATTGCTTAATGACTCTTGTGTGATCTGGAGTTCTACCTTATGAACATTTGGGCATCCACTCAAGCTTAATAAGGCATCCAGTCCTGGCAGTGAGTGTATGGAGTTTTAACAGGAGGCAAAACATTTGGCCCCTCTTTTTGAAGTTAAGATCTCCATCCATTCCTCCCCCAGCATGGTGAGTGGATTGATGACTAGCACGGAAATGTCTCAAATACTAGCATGCCAGGTGGGTGTGTTTTGGAGCTAGGGTGGAATTGGAACTCAGTTATCTCTGTCTCAGTCTACACCCCACCCAAAGTTGTAAAGATTCCCCAGCTCTGAGCAGCCATCTATTCCCTTCATAAGGCAGCTCCAGATCAGGTATTAGACATACAGTCAGAAAAGGAAAGGCATGCCATGCTCCTGGCTTGTCCTCTGTCTTCTGCATGTCCTCTTTCACCGTCTCCCAGAGTTTGCTCAAGCTCATGTCCATTGAGTTGGTGATGCCATCCAACCATCTCATCCTCTGTCGTCCCCTTCTCCTTTTGCTTTCAATCTTTTCCAGCATAAGGGTCTTTTCCAGTGAGTCAGTTCTTCGTATCAGAGGGCCAAAGTATTGGAGCTTCAGCTTCAGCATCAGTCCTTCCAATGAATATTCAGGGTGGATTTCCTTTAGGATTGATTCATTTGCTCTCCTTACTGTCCAAGGGACTCTTAAGAGTCTTCTCCAGCACCACAGTTTGAAAGCATTGATTCTTCGGTGCTCAGCCTTTTTTATTGTCCCGCTCTCACATCTGTACATGACTACTGGAAAAACTATAACTTTTTTCCCCACAGCCAGTCCCTCTTCATCAGGAAGCTTGCATAAGCCTCTTGTCCTCATCCATCAAAGAGCAGACAGAATGAAAACCACAATCACAGAAAACTAACCAAACTGATCACATGGACCACAGCCTTGCCTAACTCAATGAAACTATGAGCCATGCTGTGCAGGGCCACCCAAGACGGATGGGTCATGGTGGAGAGTTCTGACAAAACATGGTCCACTAGAGAAGGGAATGGCAAACCACTTCAGTATTCTTACCTTGAGAACTCCATGAACAATATGAAAAGGGGAGCTATATCAAGGGTCCCTATTTGGGTGGCCCCAAGTGCAGCCTGTTTTCTACCCGTGGTATGACCTAAACCAACCACTCACCCCTTCTTCTCGTCACCTCTAAATGCAAAGGGAGCTGAGGAAAGGGAAGAAAGGAGCCTTGTCTGTCTGTCTGCTTCAGATAAAGGAGGAGGGCCATTCACTTGCTGCCGTGCTAAGTTTGGGACTTTGTGCCCAGCAGCCCCAGAAGCACACCCTTTTATTTGCAAAACGAGTAGTGAGGACTCAGTGAGGAGACATCGCATTTCATCCCCAGGCTCTGCCTGGCACTTTGTGAGTAAGTTCTTTAATTCCTGAAGCCAGAGGGCCCATCCTGCCAATTTTCTGGGGTCCTTCCTGTGCACCCAGCCCTGTGCTAGACACAGCAGCTCCCAGCCAAGGGCAGATTTCTCAGGCTTCCTTCACTGGGAACAGATCTGTCCTCAGAAGCTGGGAGGAGAAGGGCATGCTCCTTCATAGACAGTAGTTTCTCTACTCCGGTGACACGCGGACCAAGATCTCCATTTCACCAGGGAGGAGACCAAGGGGCTTTCCCAGTATTATATGGGCAGTAGGTTGGAAACTCAGATCTCAAACCCAGGTGCTCTGACTCCAAAGCTCCTCTTCCTTGCCTGCTTCCCATTCCCCAGTTGGGAGTTAAGACAGAGTCTTCCCCAGTCGGGCACAACTTGGGGTTCAGGCTATAGCAGTGGGACAGAACAGAGCCCTAGATTGCCTGGACAGTCCACTCCAGTGGCAGACGGCCCATAAACAGAGATAGAGTGGAGAGGCATCTTGACTTCATACTCATGGCTCCCTGGAATCTTCTGACTGGCATCACCAGCTGCCGGGCCTGGGAGCTAAGAGCCAGTATAATTAAAACCCCACAGGGAGGTAGGGACAGCCACCCGGGTCCTGGGCTAAGTGGTCAAAACAGTTGTCTTAGAAATCTGGAGAGGCAGCCTGGTGTCCCCTGCTTCATGCAGGCTTCAGGCGTGGTGCCTGTGCGGCTCCAGCCCCAGGAGAGGGGAGCTTTCTGGACCCGGGGGTTGGGGGCAGTTCAGGCATCAGCTCCTCGGGGAGGCAGCTGTCCCTGAGAGTTACTGGGATCCTGCATGGGACTCTGCCCTCTGTCTGCGTCAGATGACTGTGAACAAGGTATGGGTCTGAACTCAGTGTAAGCCACACAGGTTATTACACTGTTAGCACTTTGAAAAAAAAAAAAGATCAGAGATGGGCATTGACTCAGAAGGGTGATGGGAGACAAGTGTCCTTGGAGCTCAGGGTGGTGCCACTCTGAGCGTTCTGGGTCACAGCCTGCAGTGTGCGTGTGCCTTTCTATTTGGGGATTCCCCCCCATGGAGCATGCAGCTGTTTGCTTCCTTTCGTCTTGCCCCTCCTCCTGCAGGGAGGGCTGGACCCTGTTCCAAACACCCAGGCAGAGGCCTTGCCTTCAGCCTGGCCCCTCATGAGGGCAGCACACTGCTGGCCTGGCAGGACACCACTGGGCTCTGCATCCGGGTCCTGCCTGGGTAGCACCGTCCAGCACAGCAGTGACCTGAAAATCCACCACAGTCCATGCTCAGGGGAGGCTCCTGGAAGGGGCAGGTCTACTTAGCAGCTGGTACTCACTGGCACTGCCTATTCCTGAACTTCCAGGAGCCCACACTGGCCATGGCTGCATTCCTCTCCAGCCCCTGCCCCCAGCTTTCTTGACATCAGGCCTGAGGTGACAGGTGTCTGCAGCTTGAGCTCCCTGGGGTAGGGGCAGGATGGACAATGTTGGACCCCAGGTCAGGGAGACAGGAGAGCCTGCTAGGGTGTATACAGTCTGGCATGGGGCAGCCCTGGTTCACAGGCCCCAGGCACATCAAACTCTGGGTTGGCCTGTGAAGGATGAGGCCTCTTACTTTCATTGAAAATCCCCAGCTGGAGAACTCAGTGTGGCTCAGATTGTGGAGATGCATGTCATAAGCTGCCCCTGGGGTGCCCAATTCTAGACCTGGGGACAGGAAGCATGAACTTCTAAGGCTTGGCCTACAGATTTTAATGTCTGCAGTTGACGTACAATAATTTGTCAAAACCCTGCCTTCTGCCCCTTGGCCTTTCCTTTCTGCTCATCATCTCCCTCCTCCCCCCATCACCAGATCACCAAACCCCAAAGTAACAAAATTAGAAAGGCAGGCAGGAGCCCAGGGTGGGTTTGACCACCAAGGACCCAGACCCAAGACCCACATGTGGCTGGTGCCACCCCTCCCTCCCTCCTGCCCCGATCCCTCTGCACCAACCTGCCTTTGTCTGTGTCCCTCTGGGGCTGTGGGGCACAGTGCCTCTCCTGCTCCCCATCCAGAGCTCTTCTCCAGGCCCATTGCTCCCCAAGGCAGTCAGCTGGCAGGTGCGCGCATGACACTGAGACCTGACTCCATCCCCAACATACAGTGAATGCTCAGTGAGCAGTGGCTGCCTTCCCTTTTGGCTAGAAGATCCTTTAGAGAGTCTCCAGGTCACCCTCTTTGTCAAACACAAGAGGCCCTGAATACAAAAAAGGCGAAGGGGTGTCCTTCATGGGGCCAGATAGTGAGTTCATCATAATTTCTGAAAAGTGCTTGCCTCTTGGCCTTGTGCTGGGAATAGAAGCGACCAGGGTCATTTGCAGGAAATCTTTTGTTCCGTGGCTTAATTCACATCTGCAAATGCCAGCTGAGCCCTGTCACAAGACTAGGCAGTCTGGGGGTACAGAGATGAGGAGGAAGCCCCAACCTTCCTTTCATGGAACCCACAGAGCACCTGCCAACAGATGGGCAGTAATAACAGCTGTCATTAGTGAAGGTTAAACATGGCATTTGAGACTACTGCATGCCTTACCCAGTTCACAAACGGTCACCTAGCTTGTATGATGGTTGAAATCTTGAAAGTTTTCAGCTCTGAAAATGTCGCCTGCTACTGTCTCGTGAATAGTAGGCCTGTGTGTGCCCCTGCAGTGTGAGGAAGGCAATTTGGAAATAACCTCTGTGCCTTGGGGTAGATGCCTGTGTCAGGGCTAGGCAAACTCCCACCCATGGACGAAATGCCGCCCGCAGCCTGTTTTTCTGAATAAAGTTTTATTGGCACAAGCCACACCCATTCATTAACATATTGTCCACTCTAGAGTTTCAGCAGGGAGTACATGACCTGCAAAGTCTAAGATAGTTACTCTTCGAGACTTACAGAAAGTTTTACGGCCCCTAATCTAAGTCACTGGGCTTTGGATCATTTTTCCCAAGGCCGTAGTTCCTCTCATAAGTCTGTGCCACTTGAGGGACTATCACAGATTTTGACACCTCTCCAGGAGTTCTGCTTACTCTCCTGAGCCACAGCTCTCCCATCACCATCCAGGCAGACCTTTTACAAATAGAGCTGGTCATTCCTTGGTGCAACCACCCCCGACAGTGGTTTCCCACTGCAAATATCTTCCCATCCACCCCCTTCCCAGGGTGGCAAAGCTCTCTGTGAGCCACAGGTGTCCCCCTGGCTCGCTATGCACCAAGTACACTGACCACCTGCCTGTCCCTGGAACATGCTGTGAGCTTCCCCCCAGGGCCTCTGTCCTCCTGCCTGGAGCATTCTGCACCCGTCCTCCTGAACACTCTGTCACATCACTCCCCTTCGGTCCTCTGAAGGATCCTTCTCACACTCTGTTCTTGTTCTTGCTCTTTGTGTACCGTCTGTCCCACTTGAATTCCAGCTCCTTCACAGTCTGGTTCCCCACTCCTCTACCCAGTGTGTGCTTATTCTGAGAGGGTCTCTGTTCTGGGTCCCCTAAACAGCCCTGCTTTGTACAGTTAGAAGCCTCCCTCTCTATAGTGAACAGATGCTCCGTGCCACTCTCTTTTTCTAGAATAAGCTTGAGGCACTAAAGTTGTCTAGTGTTAGGGCTGCCTGCATGAAACCATCAGAAAATCTCAGCATTGTCTTGCCTCTTTTTCTTTCTCCTTTAAGTCAAGCCTTTGGACTTTAGAACAATGAACTTGGCCAATATAAAATATCTCCAGGAAGCCAACCCCTAGACACCAATATCCATCGTCTGCTTTCTGAATATATGGCTTCAAAGAGCTAAGAGTACAGTAGCCGAGTGCTGTCCATCCTATGTTTTTAAGCCACGTGACAGCTAAGGAACTTAAGAATGCCTTGCCCTTTCCTGTACTTAAATCTGACAAAACTACTTCATTGGCAGCATTTTAACAAACAAAAATCTCTTGTGTTTTTGCCAATAATTCAGCTTCAGTTTTCCAAGTGAGAAAAAGGTAATTATGAGTGATGACAAGGAGACAGTTTTGACGTTTCTGTTAATAACACATTCAGAATTGTGAACACTTTCAGTCTTCCCCTGGCCCAGTCAGTGCAGCTTCTTAACAGTGAGGTGGACCAGAAAGGAAGCACTCTGTAGGAATGGTGCCTTAACCATCAGCACCCTGGCCACTACCTGTTAAAGCATCACCACCACCATTAGCACCTCCACCAACACCACCAACACCACCTCCACCAAACACCAACACCAACACCACCTCCACCTCCAAACACCAACACCACCTCATTTACCAGCACCAATACCACCTCCATCACCAACACCATCACATTCACACACACACAGAGGCAGGGGAAATTTTTCAGGCTGTCTGACATATTCTCTGGTGCCATAACAGACACTTCCACACACAGTGAAAGAAGAGAATAGTTTCAAGTTGTCATTATTCTCCATACGTAAAACTGCTCTTACTGTTGTGTGCCTTGGAACTTTGGAACATCAGCACATGTCTGCAGCCACAAGTCAGTAAAGATTCATTAGGAGAAAGGCCAATACCTCTGAGTGCTACACTTTTAAGAAAGATAAGTTTGGATGAGAGATCTTCCACTTCATAAAAGCCTTTACTGAGGATTTCCTTCCAATGGCAAATTCTTGTTGCATTTATGATCTGGTTGACAAAAGTTAGCCTTGCACACAGCTGTTCAGGAATGCCGCCAATGAGTAAGGGCAGATCTGCCTCGAACGGCAAATGCTGCTGAGTAACTGTGTTACAGACTATTTTAGGACCACCAAGAAAGTGTTTGCGTTTTCAAGAGTGGAAAGAGAGAGACTTATGTATTTGATATGAGCACCATGCCAGACCCTATGCTCACGTTCCATCTCTAAGCTCACGTGATTCTGATAACAGATTTGTGAGCAGCCTCACTCTCCCCATCTGGGTTGCAGAGCACTGCAAACATACCAGAGGCCACAGACTTGTACACTCAAAAAAGCTTAATTTTATGCTCTATGAATTTTGCCTCATTTTGAGAAAAAGAGGACCTAAATCATTTCACAGTGTATACCTACAATAAATCATCACATTGTGTGCTTTTAAAAAATTCACATTGTACAACCTCAAGAATTAGAATTTTATTGTCACGCATACCTCAATAAATCTGGGGAAAAAAAGAGGACCTAAAGCACGTGGAGGGTCTGTGCAGTGACCTGAAGCTTGTCATCCCATGTTCCCTCCCAGCCTCTGCTTTTATGACATCAGAGCTGAAACAGCCTGACTCTAAGATCTCTTCATTGAACTGCATACATCTGCAGGCAGTCTGTGTATTTTAGAGCCAGGAGTTGGTGCCCAGCCACTAAAATGTGCTTATTTGGTAAGCATGTGACCTCCAGAATACACCAGATGAGTCAGGTGTCTCTGGATTCTTCCCATGCCTACACAGCTGCTGAGTTTCCCATGCAGGAAAATTCCTTCCTGCCATGGTCTAAAGCCTGTCTCCATCTTATCTAGCCCATTGTTGGGGCAGAGGCAGAAGTTAAGTCCCCTTCTGCTTAAGCTTCAAGACCTGCCTTCAACCCTTACAAAAACAGGGACATAATATTGTTCTTTCAACCTTCTCTTCCTGTAACAACTTCCATTCCCACAGAAGCAGAGGTCTGCACCTGGGTGCAGGGCAGGTTACTGTTCAATCCCCAACTGGTTTTCTGTTCCCCCATTTAAATTACTGTTTCCTCAGCCATGGTGGGAGAGCTGGCAGCCTTGCTGGTAACTGGCGACAGGTAGGACTCTAATAAAACGTGTAAGTAAGCACAGTTCATTTGACTGAGATTGCAACTAATGCAGACCTGCTACTCTCAGTGTCAACATGACTAGTCCACACACACACACACGCACACACACACACACACACACGCACACACACACACACACACACACACACACACACACACACTGTGTTCCAGTAGTTCCTTGTTGAGAAGGCATGGAGAGATATTTGGGGCAGAACCATAATTTGACCCCAGCTGGGCTGGGGCCAGTTGTGCTTTCTTGAAGAGGATCTGGAATTGGAAGTGTTGTACAAGTCCTGCTCATGGCAAGGACACTTATGCACCATCAGACTTTCCTTGGCCTATCTGTACCCCAAGGAGAAAGGACCTCTTAGGTGGGGGAGAAGATAATTTATCTTTTCTCTGCAGGAGCAGTCCAGGTAGAAAGTCATAACATTAACTTACCGAAACTGGGACCCGTTCACTTTGTGGATGGGGAACCTGAGGCTCAGAGTGGGGTAGGGATCTAGGAGAGTTCGCACCACATGGTACTGAGAAGCAGAGCCCAGGGAGAAGTGAGAAAACTGGGCTTAAGTGAACTCTGAGGGCTCTTCTGCCCTCCTCACATATAGAAACCCATGTCTGCCCAGTGGCCCTGGTGGCCTCCAACCTCAGCTCTGCCTTCCCTTTCCCCTTCCCTGCATGTTTCTGGGCACACCAGCCTAATTCAGGTGAAATTCAGATGACAGTTGTTAACCTGAGTCCTTCACAGGCAGAGTCATCCAGGCTGGGACAGAGCTCTTGCCTCTGACCTTTAGCTTCTAGTCTGGCTCCACAGGCAGCACCTGCTCGATCTCTAGACCAACCTTGTCAAATCCATCCTGGTACTCGAAAACGACTCCATCTTTCTCTTCTCCCCCAAGTAGTCATCTTTTTTCCCCTGATGATGCTACTTGGGGAGGTGTTTGGAGGAATCGAGGGCAGGGTTTCTTCCAGTGGAAAGAGGCCAACCTGGGAGTCAGAGAAACTGAACTGGTCCATGGGCATATCCCTTCCTGGCTCTGCGCCTCATGAACCCTCATGTGAAAGGGAGGGGGTTGGCCAGGCATTAAGGGCCCAGCAGTCCTGACAGTATAGGAGTGCAAGGCTCAGACTCGAGAAACACTTGGTCAATGATGGACTATTTGGAGGCTTCTTAGGGGGTGGTACAGGATGAATTATGAGCCCCTTAAATCCATATGCCTCTGTGAGTTTGAGGCCATTCTTAGAACTATCAGTTTTTCCACCTGGTATGCCTACACTACAGAAAGAGAGAACACAGTTCTAGAAAATCCCCATCTGTGGGGGCTGCTGTGCAGATCGCTCAGGTTGGGATGGCTGAGGGCTGCAGAAAGGGTGGTGGAGCCCAGAGTGGTGGGTGGTGGCAAGCAGCACCACTGGCTGTCAGGTCAGTGTCATCAGTGCCAGGCTGCTCATCTCCTTCCACTCTCAGCCTCATGTCCGGATCTTAGAGGATGTGACTTCATTTGCCAGAGAGCAAGCCAAGGCCCACACTGGAGGGCACTGTGGCAGCCTGGGGACCAGGGCCTGGGGAGTGACCTCAGCGACAATGAGTGCTTCTGATGTGTATTCCTCAAAGATACTGTGAGGCACCCAGGGCAAGCAAACTGTGTACTCATTCTGCAGAAGAAATCGAGGCTCAGAGAAGGGGAGTGACTTGCCCATAGTCACACAGTAGATGGAGGTGGTAGGACTTCCATCAGGTCTGCTGGTACCACTCCAGGGCTCCCTCCTCCATCAACCCCAGCCTGCCTCTGCCAAGCATGAAGCCTGCCAGCTCAGGGCAAGCCCGGGTGAGATTCTGGCTCCAAACCACCTCTTAGCAGAGATTCATTCCTGAGACAAACTGACTCCTCTAGAAGCCAGTCAGCATTCAGGATTCCCTGCCATTCCCATCCACCCCAGGATTCTCCACAGCCTCAGGTCTTTACAGTTCTGAAAAGTCTTTCTGCTGAAAGTCCTGTTTGTGCTACAGAAATGTCAGTTTTAGTTTGCGGGGATTTAGTTCGGCTTCTCTCTCTTCCTGCAAACCCTGTCCTGGTCCTGCCGCCTCGTCCCTTTTTCTCTTCTGGGGCTGCCTCGCCCAGGCCCCACCATGTCGTCTCTGTTCTGAGCAAGTCTACTGGGGAACACTCTTGTCTCGGAGGCCTTGAAATCCAAGCTCGTTGGCCAGTATGAGGTTCCTGGCAGCTCACTGGAAGCATATGAAACAGCACGTGGAAGGTGTTGACAGTGGGTGGGTAGTCTTGTGAGAGAGCGAGCCTGAGAGAAGCAAAAGCAGACTGGCCTGGCTGAGCCTCAGGGGGCGCTAGTGAGGGAGGAAAGGGAGACTGCACCACCGTAGGCGATTTCCAGCTTTGTGATGCTTTTGCTCAGGGCCTCTGGAGGGAAAAAAATGGTCTCTCTTGGACACGTACACCCTCCTACATTCTTGGCCAACACGGATAGTGTATATTTTTGCTGGCCTTTTGTAGGTGTTCTTGTTAAACCACCAGCTAGAGTGTCCAAAATTAAGTGTTTATAGCAGCCTGCCAGACTTCTTGGAATGAGTTTTATATATGTGTGTGTATATATATGTATATATATATATATATATATATATGAAAAAGTAATATATACATATATATGAAATATTCTTTCTTCTATTTATGCCTGTTTTCTGAGCCCAGACTGTACTCTTATAACCTAGACCATTTTCCAAGATTTTGTTGCCTTTTTTTTTTTTGCCATTCCAGACTAAAATGTAGAAAGGGAAGAATTGCCATATGTCATTGTTCAGACAGAACAGAAATAATGTTGACTTCAGAGCTGAAGTTGGCCCCTCTCAGAAGGGTTGCCTTTGTTTTCTCATTATTTAGGGGGCGTGGAAGGCATCACATGCTTTGAAATGCATTTTAATGAATGTTTATCAGGTCGTGAGGATCACATTGGTGGCTTTGTCTACCCGATTATGAAATGGGACTCTGCTGGTCCTGGTGGATGGAGATAAAGTCATTCCTTTCTAAAAGATGCCAGGGCACCATCCCTCACTTGCCCTCCCCCCTCCACACCACAGGCCTCCTGAGGTCTAGTGCTAGTGTTAGCCCCTAGCTAGCTGTGGACCATGAGCAGATCATAACCCATTCTGTTTCATGTAAACAGGGAAGGTTGAGATGTGGTCTCTGGCAATCCTGCAGGTGGCTACTGATTCCCTTATTGTTAAAAAAATAAAGCCCTCCCAGTGAGAGGGCAGGGTCATGGGTAGTACAAGGCCCACCTGGAGGAAGTAGGGGCTGCCTGGGTACTGGGCCCACAGCTTGCTGTATGGAGTCCACAAAGACTGGAAAATGGCCAACAGGTAAAGCTGTTTAGAAGGGTTTGGAAGTTTGGTAGGGACCTGCTGCCCCCAACATGACGCTGAGAAGGGAAGTCATTCCAGGGTAGCAAGCTCTCTGTGGCACTTGATCAGAAGGGTGGCCACCCATTTCAGTCAAGCACCCCAGCCCAGACAGACTGACCTCAGTGGCGGCAGCACCCAGGTGCCCAGGTGACCCAGCCATGATGTCAGCGTGGCACCAGCAGCAGGGAAAGCCAGGCCGATTTCTCGCAATAGAGATGAGTAAGCAGTCATGGGATCCTGATGGAGGAGACACTGAACTTGCAATAGATCGTCACGCCTCCCAGAGGCCTGGTGAAAGCAGATGCTGGTGTAGCCTGGCTGAGTACATCTGTCCACACAGCCAACTTCCTTCAGCTTATTTAAGCTTGGCTGGGGATCTGGCTGTCAAGCCAGGGTGCTTTAGGCCAACCATTGAAAGCTCTCCCTATAAAATCTGAAAATGCAAAGCTGCAGCCACTAGCAAAGTGGAACTGAGTGGGGAATAGTGGCTTGGCAGCACTCAGTGAGTGTCTGAAAAGTTGGGGGCATATACTCTGATTTCAGTGCTAGTGGTTCCCACTATTAACTTTAGCATCTGTTGGTCATGGCCTACCTTCCCTACCTCTTGCTCCTTTAATCCCAAAAGGATAATGGCCAACCCACAGTTAAATGAAAGACCTTGAAACCCACAGTGTGAGCCAGGAAGTCCAGGCTCTTGCAACTCACAGCCCCTGCCCTCCCTACTTTCCTTCCCATCCCCCCAACCCCATCTGTCCCCAACCTGGTCCTGTGCAGACTTCCCTGGCATTCAACTTCTGTTGATTCCAAGACATTAAGAGCATCATGTTGGGCATAGCTATTGCCAGCTCAGACTCCCAGCAGGGGATCCTATGTAAAGCCCACACTGAGTCATTCCTTACTGATCCATTTTAGACATTTCTATTTTCGATATATTGGATTTCTTTTTAAGTCTTCAGGCAAAAATAAAAGAGACCAAATTTCAGTCTGAAACACGGTAACTTGTCTGCAGCCCTTAACTTATTGAATGAACGGCCAGGAAGACACGAAACAGCTCTCTGGGTGCTAGGTCATTTGCGTTCATCAGCCATGCATTCATTCAGCTGCTGTTTACTGAGCACCTGCCGTGGGTCACGTCCATAGTAAGCACTCCTGGGTCGGAGGGGGGCCGCTGAGTGGAGGGCCTCTCGTGTGCCTCCTGCAGCCCACCCCAGCCCCTTCCCGCCAACCCCTGCTAGTTAGGCCTCAGTAATCTGGTGGCAGAGCTACCCCCAAAAGTGTCTTTGTTAGGATTGAAGACTTCTTAAGAAGAAAGGCAGAGAAGTAAGCAAGTCCCCTCTCTCAGAGAGGGGGAGCCCGCCCTGCAGGGATGGGGTGGTTGGCATTCTCCTGTGGGGGAATAAGACTGGGTCCAGAGGTAGCTGAGCAGTGGATGCAGGCCCTGCATCTGCAGGTGCCCCTGGGGCCCTCTGGCCATACTGCCCATCCCTGGGTCACAGGGCCCCCGTCTTCAAAGGACAGGGTTGAATTCCCAGAGCACTTCCATATCTGCCCTCTGTAATGCCAGCCAGCAATTAATGAGGGTCCACTAGACGTCAGAGATTGTGTCCCATTTCCCATAATAATCTGAGCAGCATCATGAGATGAGAACTAAAAGGACACTGATTATATAAACAAACTCAGGACTCAGAGATTCTGTGTTGAGGCCAGTGCATAGTCATGTCTGCCTTGAGACCAGGGCTCTAGGCCATCTTGCCCCACCCATGCTCTAGGCCAGTGGTTATCAACTTGGCAGTCCACTGAGAATCAGCCAGGGAGCTGTGACAGAGTTTGGGGGCCTGGGCCCCAGCCCGGAGGAGACAGTGGTGGTAGAGCCGGGAAGCTGGGGGTTTTGAGGTGAATCCGATGGTCAGCAAGGCCCTGGATGTACAGCCCCAGGGGACCTCTTTTGACGTCCACTCTGCTGTGAGAGTCATAACCACTGTCACGCTAGCAGGTGGCCCCCACACACACGCCTTGGCCCTCCAGTGAGCCAAATGTGAGGGCATGTCGCAGGACCATCACTGGATGCCCCGCTGAGCCTGCCAAGTCAGAAAGAGGTTTCTTCATAGGAAAGGGCTTCAGGGGAAATGGAGCTGCAAGAGAAACGTTGGCGTTTAGGTGGTTCCCACAGAATCCTGTGCTCCACCCCCTTCACTTTCACATGCAGGTCATGGTCACTTACAGGTCAGCTGTGGATGACCGTATGAGCCTTAAATGAGAAAGAAATACTGCATTACTAAGTGCTTTGCTGTATTCCTGGAGGCTAAACTTTTATGAATGGTAGGCAGCTCCCCCAAGTGCACATCACAGACTAGGGCCATTCCCTGTTGCTTCCTATTGCCCCAACCTGATGATGCATCTGCACTCAGGCATTTCTTATTTAGATAGCTGCATATTTGGGGGGAGGGATTACAGTAAAAGTGTTAGTCACTCAGTTGTGTCCAACTCTTTGTGACCCCATGGACTGCAGCCCACCAGGCTTCTCTGTCCATGGGATTCTCCAGGAGAATACTGGAGTGGGTAGCCATTTCCTTCTCCAGGGGATCTTCCTGATCCAGGGGTTGAACCCACATCTCCCGCATTGCAGGCAGATTCTTTACCGTCTGAGCCACCTGGGAAGCTTTATACATTTGAGGGGGGATTACAAGTCCTTCCCATTAAAAACGATCAATATTTTTAAAAACACAGAGAATAGACTAAATGGAGTTGCCAGTCACCCTCGAGAGATGAGCACTCCACAGAGTTGCATGCACATTCTTCCAGTGTGTGTCCTTGGAAATGTTTGTGTATGCATGTGTACAGATGCATGGAGCCTTGCTACAGTGACTGTTTTGCACGTTGTTATTCTCCAAAGAGTGTCTCTGAGACAGCTGCCCAAAAGAACATGCCAGGTCTACTTCATTCCTCCAAAGCCTGTGCTGTAGCCAGTTTTCTCACAGGAGCCTGATGCATGTAACCCAAGACAGGGAAACAACCTAAAAATGTTTAGTATGTATGTTCAATGTGTAACTCACGGTTTGATTTTTAAAAATCAGGCTATCCGTAAACAGGTGTAAATTGCAACTTGCTTAGCAATTTCTTCTTTGCCCTCCAACGTCTGCCCAAAAACTCCTCCAAAGGGGCAGAGAAAATCCTGTGAGTGACTTTCTGTACTGTTTGGTGCAGACAGCATAATGCTTCATTTGAAATCTAACAAGATAGGCTAAATGAAACAGCAACAGAAAAGCATCATGGTTATAAAAATAGACTGTATTATATAGTTTGCACAACTCTTTCTAAAACTGTTACAGAGACAGCATAATGCTTTATCTGAAATCCAGCAAGATAGGCTAAATGAAACAACAACAAAAAAGCATCATGGTTCTAAAAATAGACTATATTGTATAGTTTTCACAACTGTAAGTCTTGAAACTGACACATCTGTTTTATCTTGTAAGTTTCCTGTTCAATAGCATTAATGTGCCAAGCCTTTATAAACACTCTCTCTCTTTCTTTCTTTCTCTCCTCTTCCCTCCGTCTCCTCTTTTCTCTTCCAGGCACAGGGAACCACTAAGCGGAGACAGGAAGGAGAAGATTTCCAGCTTTCAGGCATGGGCGACGAGGGTTACCCTAATCAAATCAAGAGACCATGCCTTGAGGATGTCACCCTTTCAATGGGCCCAGGTGCCCATCCCAGCACAGCCTGTGCACAGCTGCAAGTTCCTGCGTTACCCATGAACCCTAGTTCTGCAGCAATGGCAGCCCCTGGCCATCCGTTACTACTGGACAATAGCCCCAGGAATGGCAGCATCATGGGCCCACCATTTGCAGGGCCACCAACAGCAGAAATGGGATTGAAAGGCCCCTCTATTCCTTACTATGACAAAACCAACAGCGCACCAGCTGTGGATCAGGAACTTCAAGATCTGCTGGAGGAGCTCACAGAAATTCAAGAGTCTTCTCAGAGTGAGCTCGATCTTGAGAAAATCCTGGGGACCAAGCCGGAAGAACCGCTGGTCTTACACCACCACCCACCGGCAACCTTAGGCGCGACTGCCAAGCCCACGGTTCAGATGCCACACTTGGAGAGCCTCAGTTCCAGCAAGGACTTTGCTTCCAGTTGCAGCCAGGTCACTGGGGTGTCGCTTCAGATCCCACCCTCCTCTGCAGGGCTCAGCTATGCAATTACGCCTACCAGTAAGCAGATGGCCTCCCCAAGTTCCTCGACTGTGCAGGCCAAGAATCAGGCCCAGGTGACACTCTCAGCTGCCCTACCGCCACTCCCAGTGTCTCAGTGGCATCATGCCCACCAGCTGAAAGCACTGGCGGCCAGCAAGCAGGGCTCCAGTAAGAAGCAGCTGGGCCCCACCACCAGTTGGTCTGCCCTGCCTTCTTCTGGTATCTCCCCACCTTACCAGCCAGTGCCCGTGGTCTCACCACAGCCGCTGCCACCCTTCAGCCCTCAGGGGCTCATGGTGTCCTGTATGTCATCGAGCAGCCTGCCGGGGAGCACCCACCAGGGCTCTCCCAATGCCTTACTGTCCAGCCTGGCGCCCAGCAGCAGCACTGTCCTTGGGCCGACCAGGCCCTACGTGCCGGAGAAGTTCCCTAGCCCCACGCTCCAGCAGCCACCACCATTTAGCACGCAGACCTCCATCCTTGCCAACCTGGTGTCCTCTACCATCAAACACCCTCAGGGGCACCTGATGTCTGCTCTGCCCACCAGCAACACGGGGCCCTTAACCCCCTATCGCCCAGAGACACTGTCTAGCCCAGGCCTGCCCCAGCAGTCCTTCACTGCACAGTGCCCCCTGGTTCAGGGCCTCACCACCTCCACTCATCCGCTCTGCCAGCCGCAGCCACCAGCCAGTGCTATCTACAAGCCGAAAACCCTGAGCATGATCATGCAGCAGGGCCTGACCAGCCCCAGCCCGGGAGCCTCAGAGCCCTTTCCTTTCGGCCACACCAAGCCCTTGTCACATTTCATCTCTGAGCCAGGCCCCCAGAAGATGCCATCAGTGCCCACCACAGCTCGGCAGCCTGCCTTGCTGCACTACCTGCAGCAGCCCACACCACCACCGGCCTCTTCTGCCACGGCCTCGTCCACGGCCACCTTGCAGCTGCAGCAGCAGCCGGATCTTTCTTCATTCCTCCTGCAGCATGTGACACAGCAACCACAGCGCTTTCAGCAGTCTCTGGCCTCGGGGGATTCCATGCCTTCTCTGCCCAGACAGGTAAGCTGATCTCATCTCTGGTTTTATCCCTTGGTTTTGGAAATAAGAACTGTGTTTCATGCTATTGAGAGCTGGCTTTGGAGGCAAATTCAGGCTCTAGCTCTTTAGAGACTGGGCTTGACTCTGGAAAAGTCTGTTTAAGTTGCGTTATTCTGCACAGTCAAAGCACAATATTAAAGAGGGCAAGGTTATTGTCTCACTTTCTGTGCAGGTCACTTAGCTTCCCTGGGAGAAAACTGCACCCAGAGGTGCTGCCAGAGGAAGGAACCAGGGAAGACAGGTCAGAATTGCACAGATCCACTTCTCCTGAACTGGGCCATGAGGCACATTCCCTCACTCAGGACCAGTGAAGGCTTCATAGGATGCAAGGAAATTGCTCTAAGCACTTAAATCTTGTCCTTGCTGGCATAAAGTTGCAAACCGGGCCTTCTAGAAGTACCACAGCAAATGTCTGCTGGGCAGTGTGCTGTTTCTTGACCCCTGCACCAGATGCTGAGGCAGGTCCTAAATGAAAAGGTCGGAGATGTGTCAAATAGTTATTCTTACATCCCCATTTTACAGATGAAGAAACTGAGGCTCAGAGCATTGAAACGACTTGCCCAGAGTCACACAGTTAGCAAGGAGCCGAGCAGGAACTTGAAGGCAGGCGGTCTTGCCCCAGAGCCCCTGCTTTTCTCAATGCCCCTGTGACTTCTCTTTCTTCTGCAGTCTTTTCAATCACTCACTTCACCTACTTCTTACCAGGTGATATCTATCACAGTTTCCATTTTTCATGCTCTGATCCTTGTCTGTATTAGTTATCTATGGCCTGAAACAACCACTTTTAAGCAGCACACATGTACTATTTAATACTTCACAGTTTCTGTGGGCTGGGGATCTTGGCATGGCTTAGCAGGCCTTCTGGCCCCATGTTTCTCACAAGGCTGTGGTCCTCTCAGGGCTCAACTCGGGAGGACTGGCTTCAAAACTCACTGCTGTGGTTGTTGGCAGGAAATAGTTCCTTACGGGTTGTTGGACTGAGGCCTCCGTTATTCATGAGCTGTTGGCCCGAGGCCTCCCTCGGTTCCTTGCCAAATGGGCCTCTTCACAGAGCTTCTCCTAACATGATAGCCAGTTTCATCAGAGTGAGCAAGAGAGAATATGCCAGCAAGAGAGAATATGCCAGCTAGAGAGGTTGAGGGGAGGTTGCCAATGAGCCAAAAGCCCCAGTCTGTATAACCTAGTTTGGAAAGTGACATTGCATCACGTGTGCAGCATTCTGTTCATTAGACTTGAGCATGAAGTGGTGAATACTAGTGGGGGATCACAGGGTAGTGAGGGTACCAGGAGGCAGGGATCGGTCAGTGGGAGCCACATCAGGTGTCTCCCTGCCCCGGCTCCTGTCTTCATGCTTCTTCTTTACCATTGCTCTCTTGATCTTTGTTCAAACTCAGTTTGCCCAATAAACCATCTTAAACTTGTTGCCCCAATAAACCGTCCATTTCTCTAAGCATAACCTTGCTATAAGACAGACCTGATCATGTTCACACTTGCTCAGAAAATTCTGGAGGCCCGTCAGCTGGCTCCATCTATCTCCTTAGACCAGTGTCCTTCGGGTCTTTAAGTGCTTACAACTCCTGGCTCACTCTGCGTTCTTGGCCTTGACTCCCACCATTGCCTGTGTCTAGCCTTCCCTGCCCACCTTTCCTTTCCTGTCCCACTCTTACAGCTCCTAAGGCTCAGGCACCGTTCCCCCTGCAAGAAAGCTTTCCTCAAGCTTTCCCCCAGGACTTCGGTCCCCCACCCTGCCTGTTTCTTCTGTAGAAAAGCTGAGGAGGTGGCTGTAAAGTGCTAGGCTTGGGTATGGAGCAGTGCGAGGGATACTCCTGGGGAAGACTGACCTCTTTTCTGAGGGCTCTGGGTGACCATGGCCATGACAGTACCAGGAGGAGAGAGACCGTGTCTTTTACATCCAGGTCTTGTGAAGCCTCACGAGCCACGCGCTCCACACCCAGGATCAGTCTTTGGTTGGGTGCACCCGTGGGGGTGGCCAGGGTGAGCAGCCAGCCCTTGTCCACAGTTCAGGAGCACTTAGGTGTGATTTTGTTATAGGCGTGTTGCCAACTGTTCTCGTGGACTTCCGTGGCTGGCTCGATGGAGCACCAGCTGAATCAGCACTGGAACCCTTATCCTATCAGGCAGCATCCTCAGCCTGGAGCCGTGTCACCATCTAAGATTGTGAGCTTTCTTGGTTTCTTTTGTTTTCAGTGGGGAGTGTTTGTAGTCTGACTGTGTTGCCTCAGAGCCGGAGCAGCTGGCTCAGAGAGAGAATCCTTAATGTTCAGGGTCTTGAAAATCCACCCTCCCCCCCGCCACAGCTGATTCTCTAGGTGGGGATGGGGAAAGGCTTGGGAGAAGGAGCATGTGGCTGAGCTTCCCGAGGCCAGGAGGGACACCTGTGACCCCTGCCAAGCCCAAGGGGCTACAACCGCTGCCAGGGGACACCTTCTGGGTCCCTGCTGCCTGGGGCTGAGCGTGCTACCCAGTTCTTCCCTCCTGTTTCTCCTTGTGGTCCTCAGAGGTAGAGGCTGTTAGCGTTCTCTTTAAAGCTGAGAAAACTGAGGCACAGAGAAGTCCACAGAGTTGCCTGCAGTCACACAGCCAGTCAGGGCCAGAGCACGGAGTGTGCCTGCAGAGGCCACACTCGTAACCCTGCACGCGGGGGCCTGGCCTATCCTGCCTGACCCTCCTTACTTCTGCCTCATCCACAAAGCGGGTGTGATGATAGGTTGTTAGAGGAGTAAACGTGTTCATTCAGTGCACCTAAAGTACTGCCAACAGATGCTTGCTGTCACTATGACTGTCTCCTAGGCCTGAGTCTCCAGATATAGTTCTCTTTGTGGGGCTATGTTCCTTCTTGTGGCCTTTCCCCATTGAATTAGAATCCTAAGAATTCAGTGCTGGTCCCGTGAGCAGGAGAAGCTGGGAAAAAGGAAGAGGTGAGTGTTTAGCATGGTCACCTGCAGGATGGACAGGAAGTCCGTGCTTTCTTGCTCCCACCATGGTGGACTTGGCCACGCTTTACTACCACCCAAGCCAACCCTCAGAAAACACTCTTGTCCTCCTCTTTGGTGTTGACTAGCTCATCACACCTCTGTGGGTGGTAGCAGGAGGAATGGGCGTTCATTTTTAGCCAGATCATAGTAGCTTTAAAGAGTAGTTTCTAAATGGAACATGAGAAAGCAATTCTCAAGTCAGCAGAAATGCCAAATCCAGCTGTTGATAGGAGCATGTTGCAGACTAGTCTCGCTCAATTTGAGGGATTCCACTTTACCAGCTAAGTGATTGATCCAATTTCAATGGACTGCTTGCTTGCATTGGAGGTAAAAGGTAAATGTCATGTGGTGTCAGGACAGCGAGTAAGCATGGCAGAGGCACTGGAGATAGTCAGACTGGGGTTCCAGTCCAGACACCATCACTGTGTGGACAGTGTGCCAGGAGCAATGTCAGTTAAGCCTTCTGAGCGTCAGCTATACCCGGGCAAATGGCTGGGATTCATTTTGTTGGCCTTGGAAGATAGGAGATGCTGAACTGAGCATGCTCGGGGTGCAGCCTGGCCCACACTCTGCAGCTTAGCAGGGCCAGCCCAGGCTCCCAGACTTGGGTCTTGGAGCCCTGGAATCAGATGTGTTTCTAAATTCAGAACTTTAGGGACTTAAGCAAGACAATATGCTGCATATGCCAAATATCACACAATCCTATGGTGGAATCTGGGGCAGCATTTTATTATTTTTGCAGAGAAATAAGAATATTTAACTGAGCCCGGGTCAAGTTTTGCTCCCAAATAAATTTTGGCACCAAATTTACAAAAACAGAATAAGCTTTCAGAGCTTTTGGCCTTGAAACTACAGATAAGGGATGTGGACCTACGATTTCTAAGGGAAGGACTTTGAAGTCAAGACACATAGCCCTGGTGTGTTGAATTTCAATGGCCCTAAATCTCCTCACTGCATTCCCCATCCTACTCCCAAGGCTGGGTGATTTCTCTGTTTTTAACCAAAGTGAAGCAAAATGAAATTTGTTTCCATAATTGCATGCCCCTTCTCACTGAAAACTATTGAAGATGCCTTAGGGCATTGTGAAAATCAGGGTTAGGACTTCAGTTTTAGCATCAAGCCAATGGAGGATGGCACTAACATTTACTCAAAGACAAAACAGTTATGTTCAGGAGATAGGAGTTGTGCTCTGGAAGACTCAGAGTGGCAAGACGCAGCAGGAGCACCCTAGGTGCACATGGGCTTGCAGAGCTGGATGGGTAGCAACTCAGGGAGGAGGGATGTAGATGGTGGCCAGTTGGAATAAGAACAAAATGCCTGAAATCTGATCTTGAGGCAGGCTGAGGCAACTAAGGGGAAGGGGGCAGCTGCAGAGAAATACACCATAAAGGCCCGTGATATGGTTTGTACAGATTTTGAGAGTGGACCCGACCGAGCCTGCCTTGGCGAAGGCTAGACAAGTCCTTGCCTGGGTCTGTTATGCTTTCTGCCTTTAACTCCAAGTTGCATATCTCTGGTGCTCAGGGAGCAGTGAGCCCCCAAAAGTGGTGGAGGCTGTGGGCTCATGAGGAGAACTGCCATCTGCCCTCCTAGAGGGGCTAGGCCTGGGAAGGGGCTCAGGGCACCTTGATCTGAAATGGGACCTAGAGGAAGCTCTCTTGTCACCCTTACTTGTGAGTCCCTCTTGTCCTTAGGTGAAGCAGGGGCTGGGCTTGGGGCCTGGATGACTGGGATCCAAATCCTGGCTCTGCCACTTCTTTGTTTGGCCTGCTCTGTCCCCTTTCTGGGCCTCAGTCTCCCCATCTGTGAAATGGAGATGCTAGTATACCTATCGAATGGGGTTGCTGGGAGTGTTCAGTGCAATGAGGTCAGCGTGCTCAGCACGGGCCTGGCACACGATCATGCTCTGCTGAAGTTAGCTCTGCTGTTGAAAGTTCTGGAAACTCAGAATACCTCTCTGGCTTCAGGGTTGGGTACTGGCTTGCAGAGGACGGGTGGGGAGTGCCCTCCCAGTGTGGGTGTCAGGGAGGACATTTACCAGGTGGCTGAGGAGCAGCCAAGGGGTGGACACAGACTGGTGACCACACAAAGGAGCAGAGCAGCTTCCTGAGCACCCTGGCCAGTGGGGAGGGGACAGTGCTGGCCCTTCTCCTTCCAGCAGAGATGGCAGGGATGCTGGGAGCCAGGCAGGGGTGGCACCATCCCCATGTGGGTTCTGAGTAACAAAGGGACCACAGGATGACTTTAGGTGGGCAGTGGAGGAGTCAGGAGTGCCCGTTTCTGCCTGCACCAGCTTGGCCCCAACCCTGCTGCCTGCCAAAGCCCAGGGGCCACCTGAAGCATCTAGATGCAGAGGGCCCACTACTGATAGGTTGACAGAATGGATGGGAAGGCGAGTAAGGGCCAGCTTTGCGCTGCAAATGACAATCTATCCCTTCACTCTGTGACCGCACACTGAAAACCAAAATTATAAAACCAGGTTAGTTAGACTG
>NW_024070207.1:53649001-53699971 GCF_014754425.2 Oryx dammah
CAGGTTAGTTAGACTGAGAGAATTCCCTACTCTTGTCAGAGTGACAGTGGCTCCATTTTCCACTGGAGGCAGGCAGGCAGAAAGATGGCAGCGAGTGAGTCTGCTCCTAACCTGTATGTCGTTCATGACCCTCTAAAAGCACATGACCACTACCTTGCCAAAATACCTGACCCCCTTGGAATCAGATGTACCAAACATTGTTGAGGAAGGGCCTATGACCTTGAGCTTGAAGTCTGTCTTTTTCATCTGCTTCTGTTAATTCTGCTGTTTAGAGGCTAAGAGGCAGGGCAACACCCCCTGTGTTATGAGAAAAGTTTCTTCACATTTGTCTGTTACTAATTCTGGTGAAAAGCATCACAGATTTTGTTTCAAGGGTTAATCCTGCTAAAATGCAAGAGGGAGATGTCTGGGGGAAGCTTTGGCCTGCATTGAGCAAGGAGAAGGGCAAGCAAGTCAGATTTCAAAGAGCCCCTGGGTCGGAGCCGGGCCTCACCTTGCACGCACCTTCTCTACCAGAGATAAGAACATCTAACTAAATAAGCATCTTTTAAGCATGATTGTATGTACAAGCTTAGTGTTTCCTTTCTTTTTAAAAATTGGACAACAAAGAACTGTTCAGTTTGGGGAAACACTTTTTAGCTGCTTTTGAAGGAAATAAAATTATACACAGTGTAATATAGATTTTGATAATGTAGGGACTGACATCTGCATGTTGAACAAATTCTAACTACTCTCGATTGTCAGGAAATGAAAGTCCATTTTGGAAAACAGTCAGAATTTGATACTAATGTTACCAAAAATTGTATTGTTTTCTCAGTTTCTTTTTTGATTTCTAAGTACCATTAATGGTCCTCCACCTCACAGCACACCTCACAGGTCCTTTTATTTTAAAATTAATTAATTTATTTTAATTAGAGGCTAATTACTTTACAATATTGTAGTGGTTTTTGCTCAGAGAAGGAAATGGCAACCCACTCCAGTATTCTTGCCTGGAGAATCCCAAGGACGGGGGAGCCTATGGGGTCGCACAGAGTCAGACACGACTGAAGCGACTTAGCAGCAGCAGCAGCAGCAGTGGTTTTTGCCATACTTTTGACATGAATCAGCCATGGGTATACATGTGTTTTCCATCCTGAAGCCCCCTTCCACCTCACCCCATCCCTCAGGGTTGTCACAGGTCACTGGCTTTGAGTGCCCTGTTTCATGCATTGAACTTGGACTGGTGATCTATTTCACATATGGTAATACACATGTTTCAATGCTAGTCTCTCAAATCATCCCATGCTCACCTTCTCCTACAGAGTCCAAAAGTCTGTTCTTTATATCTGTGTCTCTTTTGCTGTTTCACATATAAGGTCATCATTACCATCTTTCTAAATTCCATGTATATGTATTAATATACTGTATTGGTGGGTTTTTTTTTATTTACTTCACTCTGAATAATAGGCTCCAGTTTCATCCACCTCGTTAGAACTGATTCATATGTGTTCTTTTTAATAGCTGAATAATATTCCATTATGTATATGTACCACAGCTTTCTTATCCATTCATCTGCTGATGGACATCTAGGTTGCTTCCATGTCCTGGCTATTATAAACAGTACTGCCGTGAACATTGGGGTACACGTGTTTCCTTCAATTCTGGTTTCCTTGGTGTGTATGCCCAGCAGTGGGATTGCTGGGTCGTGTGTCAGTTCTATTTTCAGTTTTTGAGGAATCTCCACACTGTTCTCCATAGTTGCTGTACTAGTTTGCATTCCCACCAACAGTGTAAAAGGGTTCCCTTTTCTCCACACCCTCTCCAGCGTTTATTTTTTATAGACTTTTTGATAGCAGCCATTCTGACCAGAGTGAGATGGTACCTCATTGTGGTTTTGATTTGCATTTCTCTGATAATGAGTGATGTTGAGCATCTTTTCATGTGTTTGTTAGCCATCTGTATGTCTTCTTTGGAGAACTGTCTGTTTAGTTCTTTGGCCTATTTTTTGATCGGGTCATTTATTTTTCTGGAATTGAGTTGCATGAGCTGCTTGTATATTTTTGAGATTAATTATTTATCATTTGCTTCATTTGCTATTATTTTCTCCCATTCTGAAGGCTGTCTTTTCACCTTGCTTATAGTTTCCTTCATTGTGCAAAAGCTTTTAAGTTTAATTAGTTCCCATTTGCTTATTTTTGCTTTTATTTCCATTACTCTGGGAGGTGGATCATAGAGGATCCTGCTGTGATTTATGTCAAAGAGTGTTTTGCCTATGTTTTCCTCTAGGGATTTTATAGTTTCTGGTCTTATATTTAGATCTTTAATCCATTTTGAGTTTATTTTTGTGCAGGGTGTTAGAAAGTGTTCTAGTTTCATTCTTTTACAAGTGGTTGACCAGTTTTCCCAGCGCCACTTATTAAAGAGATTGTCTTTTCTCCATTGTATATGCTTGCCTCCTTTGTCAAAGATAAGGTGTCCATAGGTGTGTGGATTTATCTCTGGGCTTTCTATTTTGTTACATTGATCTATATTTCTGTCTTTGTGCCAGTACCAGATTGCCTTGATGACTGAAACTTTGTAGTATAGTCTGAAGTCAGGCAGATTGATTCCTCCAGTTCCATTCTTCTTTCTCAAGATTGCTTTGGCTATTTGAGGTTTTTTTGTATTTCCATACAAGTTGTGAAATTATTTGTTCTAGTTCTGTGGAGAAGGAAATGGCAACCCAATCCAGTATTCTTGCCTAGAGAATCCCAGGGATGGGGGAGCCTGGTGGGCTGCCGTCTATGGGGTTGCACAGAGTTGGACACGACTGAAGTGACTTAGCAGCAGCAGCAGCAGCTTGATAGGCATTGCATTGAATCTATAGATTGCTTTGGGTAGTATACTCATTTTCACTATATTGATTCTTCTGATCCATGAACATGGTATATTTCTCCATCTTTTCTGTCATCTTTGATTTCTTTCATCAGTGTTTTATAGTTTTCTATATATATAGGTCTTTTGTTTCTTTAGGTAGATTTATTCCTAAGTATTTTATTCTTTTCATTGCAATGGTGAATGGAATTGTTTCCTTAGTTTCTCTTTCTGTTTTCTCAGTGTTAGTGTATAGGAATGCAAGGGATTTCTGTGTGTTAATTTTATATTCTGCAACTTTACTATATTCATTGGATTAGCTCTAGTAATTTTCTGGTGGTGTCTTTAGGGTTTTCTGTGTAGAGGATCATGTCATCTGCAAACAGTGAGAGTTTTACTTCTTGTTTTCCAATATGGATTCCTTTTATTTCTTTTTCTTCTCTGATTGCTGTGGCTAAAACTTCCAAAACTATGTTGAATAGTAGTGGTGAGAGTGGGCACCCTTGTCTTGTTCCTGACTTTAGGGAAAATGCTTTCAATTTTTCACCATTGAGGATAATGTTTGCTGTGGGTTTGTCATATATAGCTTTTATTATGTTGAGGTATGGTCCTTCTATACCTGCTTTCTGGAGGGTTTTTATCATAAATGAATGTTGCATTTTGTCAAAGGCTTTCTCTGCATCTATTGAGATAATCATATGGCTTTTATCTTTCAATTTGTTAATGTGATATATCACACTGATTGACTTGTGAATATTGAAGAATCCTTGCATCCCTGGGATAAAGTCCACTTGGTCATGATGTATGATCTTTTTAATATGTTATTGGATTCTGTTTGCTAGAATATTGTTGAGGATTTTTGCATCAATGTTCATCAGTGATACTGGCCTGTAGTTTTCTGTTTTGTGGCATCTTTGTCTGGTTTTGGTATTAGGGTGATGGTGGCCTCATAGAATGAGTTTGGCAGTTTACCTGCCTCTGCAATTTTCTGAAAGAGTTTGAGTAGGATAGGTATTAGCTCTTCTCTGAATTTTTGGTAGAATTCACCTGTGAAGCTGTCTGGTCCTGGGCTTTTGTTGGCTGGAAGATTTCTGATTACAGTTTCGGTTTCCATGCTTGTAATGGGTCTGTTAAGATTTTTTATTTCTTCCTGGTTCAGTTTTGGAAAGTTGTACTTTTCTAAGAATTTGTCCATTTCTTCCAAGTTGTCCATTTTATTGTCATATAGTTGCTGATAGTAGTCTTTTATGATCCTTTGTATTTCTGTATTGTCTGTTGTGATTTCTCCATTTTTATTTCTAATTTTGTTGATTTGATTCTTCTCCCTTTTTTTCTTGATGAGTCTGGCTACTGGTTTGTCTATTTTATTTATCTTCCCAGAGTACCAGCTTTTAGTTTTGTTGATTTTTCTATAGTCTCCTTTGTTTCTTTTTCATTTATTTCTGCCCTAATTTTTAAGAGTTCTTTGCTTCTACTAACCCTAGGGTTCTTCATTTCTTCTTTTTCTAGTTGCTTTAGGTATAAAATTAGGTTATTTATTTGATTTTTCTCTTGTTTCTTGAGGTAAGCTTGTATTGCTATGAACCTTCTCCTTAGCACTGCTTTTAATGAATCCCATAGGTTTAGGTTGTTGTGTTTTCATTTTCATTTGTTTCTATGCATATTTTGATTTCTTTTTTTATTTCTTCTGTGATTTGTTGGTTATTCAGAAGCATGTTGTTTAGCCTCCATATGTTTGTATTTTTAATAGTTTTTCCCCTGTAGTTGACATCTAATCTTACTGCATTGTGATCAGAAAAGATGCTTGGAATGATTTCAATATTTTGAGTTTACCAAGGCTAGATTATATGGCCCAGGATGTGATCTATCCTGGAGAAGGTTCCATGTGCACTTGAGAAAAGATGAAATTCATTGTTTTGGAGCAAAATGCCCTATAGATATCAATTAGGTATAACTAACTGGTCCATTGTATCATTTGTATCATTTAAAGTTTGTGTTTCCTTGCTAATTTTCTGTTAGTTGATCTATCCATAGGTGTGAGTGGGGTATTAAAGTCTCCCACTATTATTGTGTTACTGGTAATTTCCCCTTTCATACTTGTTAGCATTTGCCTTACATATTGCGGTGCTCCTATGTTGGGTGCATACATATTATAACTGTTAACATCTTCTTCTTGGATTGATCCTTTGATCATTATGTAGTGTCCTTCTTTGTCTTTTTTCATGGCCTTTATTTCAGTCTATTTTAGGTGATATGAGTATTGCTACTCCTGCTTTCTTTTGGTCTCCATTTGCATGAAATATCTTTTAAGTCTGTATGTGTCCCTTGGTTTGAGGTGAGTCTCTTGTAGACAGCATATATGCTGCTGCTGCTGCTAAGTCACTTCAGTCGTGTCTGACTCTGTGTGACCCCATAGACAGCAGCCCACTAGGCTCCCCCGTCCCTGGGATTCTCCAGGCAAGAACACTGGAGTGGGTTGCCATTTCCTTCTCCAATGCATGAAAGTGAAAAGTGAAAGTGAAGTCGCTCAGTTGTGTCCGACTCTTCGCAACCCCATGGACTGCAGCCTACCAGGCTACTCCATCCATGGGATTTTCCAGGCAAGAGTACTGGAGTAGGGTGCCACTGCCTTCTCCGAGACAGCATATATAGGGGTCTTGTTTTTGTATCCATTCAGCCAGTCTTTGTCTTTTGGTTGGGGCATTCAACCCATTTACATTTAAGGTAATTATTGATAAGTATGATCCCATTGCCAAAAGCAGAAGTTTTAAATGTGCTGCCTATCAAATGCTAACCTTTTAAACATCAAGTTTCTTTTCTGTGGGAACCTCGAGAATGAGTGAGATGTCACGTTGCAATGAGGCATCATTACATTTTGCCCCTGGAGTAATCATTACTCAGTGGGGTCAACACCAGAATTTACAGGAATGCAAAAAGCAACCCCCCCGCCGCCCCAGTTCTGATGCCTCTTTTATGGTGATCACTAGCCTTAATTTTTAATTGCTTAACAATTGACTCATGAAAGCTAGAAAGGCAACAATTTTCATAAACCTCCTGTGATCTTCTGTTTGGCTTTTTGTTTGTTCGTTTTCTTTTAACATACCTGAAAAGCAGTGAACTCGACTGAAGTCAGAATGCCCCAAATGAGGTGTTTTAAAAGTGAAGTATATAATTTTTAATACTAAATTTCATTGGAATACCTGTGTATTTGTCACTGTAGAGCAAGGAAAGGAATCTGATTTCAATTTTCAAAGAGTCATAAAGAGGACAGAAAGAAATCATTGGGTTGTCTTCCTTTAAACTGTAACTCCTTATGAATATCTATTAATACAAACCCAAAATATAGACCACCTCACAGAGACGCCGTCCACTTCCACACCTAAAACAGATGTGAAAGTGAAGCACTCAGCTACTGTTATGATCGCAAATGAAAAGTTTGCAAAACAGAAAAACTGTCTAGGGCAGATGGTGAGTCACAGTGGATTTGCCCCATTCAGCTGTGGCCCTAATGCCTATAGCCAGCATTGTCACTGAGGGCAGGATGGCGCCAGAGGAGCATTGTGGGTCAGAGGTGTGACCTAATGGGCGAGCAAAGGATGTGCCTAAGGGGCTCTGCTGCATCACTGTCCCTCCTTCCTGTGCCCTCCCCAGCTTCCCTCTCTCAAATCCATTAATGGCCCCATAGCCATTAATAGCTGTTTCCATCGCCCCAGCTTTATGGAAACCTCTCCTGAGTCTGTTTGTACTTTGAGCCTCTTCTGTCCTTTGGGAGTTGTCAAATCCCACAACTTGGGCCCACGGGGCAAAGTGACATTGTGTGTATGCTCCAGCCTGGCAGCTTAGAGTGTGAAGGGGGCACCAGATGGCAGAACACTGCCTGCAGAGAACCCAGCCTGCCCCTGCCCCACCCCAGCCCCAGAGAAAGAGTTTCTGCTGCTTCCAAAAGAGTCAGTCAGAAAAGTTTAGGTTTTGATTTGATCTTGTGATTTATGCCCACAATGACAAGCACTGCTTTATTGTTGGATGCGGGCTTACCTTGTTAGCCCCTCCCTTCCAAAGCAGTGAGGTTGTTGAAAGCTAAAAGCAATGTAAAGGTCCAAAGAGATCACATCTCCACCCCAGGCCCACGTGCATGGCAGTCCTGAGCATCCATGCAGTGCCCTGAGCAGTCTTACTTGGCTCCTGACTCCCAATGGAATAACAGCTTCTAAGACAGAGGGTGGCATTTCTCCATTTCTTCCATCCTTTGGTCCTTCTCCCAGGGTTAACTGAGTTTCGTGTTAGATTAGAAATTGAACCATGGCTCACACACAGCCGATAGACCTTGACTCAGTGATGGAATGCTAGATGCACAGGAAAAAGGGAAGTGGGTAGTCCAAGAGATGCTCACAAAGGCCTGAGAGATGCATAACCCTACATCAGAAATTACTCCAACTCTTGCTTTGCTTTGGGGAGCTTTGGAGTTGAAGCTAAGCATGCAGGTTCTGTCTGACCTTTGCTTCCTGTTGCATGCTACCATATTTGGCCAGTTTTGAGCAGAGGAATTGAGCAGAGTTGTGGGGACCCAGAGTTCTCTACAGGTCCATATCTGGGTAGCATATGAAGACTATTTGTCAAGCCAGCCAATTCAGAAGGCGAGTAGGTGAATGGAAAATACTCCTTATTTGCCATTTTGAGTAATGATCATTTATTTCCATGTGACAAGGCTTTGAAAGGTGTGGGAGGCCCCAAACCCTCCTTGAGTGGGAATAAGTAGGGACAACTCCATGACATTTCCTTCTACCAGGCAACACTTTCAAAGCTGAGTGCTCAAAAAATGCTCTCAAATACCAATTTCTAGTTTCATGTTGTCAAAAAACAAAATCCTGACACCCATTAGGGTGGCTATTATATCCTTTGTGGAAATTATCTTAGTGGACTTTCGTTTTGATTTCTTTTTGTCATTTGACAGCTATATTGTTAGCTTTTTTTATTTTCTTGCTTCACTTTTTATTTGGAAGTATCTTTCTTAGTAGAATAATTACATCACAGAGATTCCTTCCTGTCACCCTCCAGAAAGATCTCCTGATCCCCACTCTTGCTGTATTTAGCTGTTAGAGTTTGCGATTGGTACAGATCAGAGGAGCAGAATAAGGTGGAAAAGGGCAGCCTCTGGCAATGGCCTTGACCCTGTCGATTCCCTCAGAACTCATAGAGATCCAGCATCTTACAGATCTGCTCTGCCTGGCTCTTTCCTCTGCCACCAATGGTCAGTATCACTCTTCCAAGCTCTGTAGTTACCCCACCAATCATATTGGACCAGGGATTGAGAAAGAGAATGAAGCCTCCTCCTAGAGCCATCAGCATCCAAGTCAACAACACCTCTTACAGGCTTTTAATTTTTTGTGTATGGCTATTACCTCTGAAATCAAAGTTCGACTTTCTGATATGTTCTTGGACTTTTTAAGGGATTTAAAAATTTAGGAGTTCAGTGCCAATAATTGCTTTTAGGAGGTAGCACTGGTTATTTACTGTAGATGAATTCCAGTTTGGATTGTCAAATATTTTCATCACAGAAACCCACAATGTACAATACATATTTGAGTTTGCATCAGAAATGATTTTGATCCATGAATTCTTGATGCTGTTTAAGATAGATTATTGCTACTAAAATGTGGATCACATGCAGCTAATGCAAAATAAAGTATTTAAAAGCTTGAGTACCACACTTGAGATGTGAGTGAAGCAATTTTGGGATCCACATTCAGTGTGTTTGCTGGATCATGTTGTACAGACAACTGAGGGATGCTGGAATTTTCTTTAGATGAATTGGTCTGTGGATAAAGAAAGATGACACAAGGCTGAGTCAGGTTCCACAGGCCCCAGGCTTCGTTGCTAGAGATGAGCTATCCCTCAGGGCATAATGCAGACCTCATGAAGGGCAGAGGGGCCAAGTCAGCACTTAGGATATACTGAGTTGCAAGTCACAGGAAAAGATAAAGGGAACTGACTGAGTCCTATAAGTGCAAGTCCAGCACTTGGGCAGACTTCAGTAGTGTCCCCAGAGATGCTGTTTTCTGCCTGCTGCCTCTCTGGCCTTCTGGAGCATTGGTTTCATCCTGAGGCCAGCTCCCCCTTGTGGGCACATGGGTAGCCCTCAGCAAGTCCAGGAGCTACAAGCTCCCTCCTGCCCTCTTCCAGGGGAGCATAAGAGAGAGTTGCTTCTAGAGGCTTTGTCAGAAGAGCACAGAAGCATCTTACCCAGAAAGCCCTTGGTACAATCAGGTACAGTGCCCTGTGTTGGCCCCATATCCACTATCCTGCTTTGTGTAAGTGGCTCTCAATGGCTCTCCAACCCTGGGTAGAGCCATATTCCCAAAGCACTTGCTTATTGTAGGGCAAGTGAGGCTGCCTGAAGGGAAACTACAGAGAATAGGAGGACTAGGTGCTGGCCAAGTCACTGTATTTATACCCTCCTTCCTTCCCTTGTATGTGCCTCCTGAAATGCTCCGTCTTCCTGAAAACCTATGTTCTTCCTCCCCAAAGGGATTCAGAGGGATTCAGTTTGGTCAGAGTGTAGCTTCTCGTGTTCCCAGGAACCCTGGCCATAACACTCACTTTGGCAAAGAAAGAGCAGAGGTATAGGAAAGGGGGAAAAAAAAAAACAGTTCCCATGTGAAAAGGGGGAGTTGGAAAGCAGCACATGGGAGTCAGTAGCCCAGCATCCACATCACATCATGCTGGATAGAGTTAGCACGGCTGGACCTTGGCTCAAGGGATCCTTGTTTCTTTGGCCCTCAGTCTCCTCTTCTGTATGCTGAGAGGGTTGGATTGAAGCAGTAGTTCTTTCTTGAGTGTCCTGGAGGGTTTGTGATAGTACAAAGTCCTGGGCTCTGATTTGTTAGGTCTGAGGGGACCCGGAGGTATACATTTCTATCAGGTTGCCAGAGGCTGCTGCTGCTGCTGCTGCTGCTGGCTCAAGCACCCCCACTTTGAGAACCTCTGGTGTAGATGAGTCCCACGGGCCCTTCTCATTCTGACATGAAACAAATACACTGATAGAGAGGCCTCAGCATCCCTGGCAACTGCAGCCAAAGCTTTCACACTCCTCCTACCTGCACTCTGGGAAACCTGGTACCTTGGAACTAGGTATCTCCTTCCCAGGCACCCTGGGCCTCCTCTCTCCAGACAGCAGCCCACTTCCCCATTTTCCCATGCCCAGAATTTGGAGATAAGCATTTGGGGGAAGGCAGTGGAAGCCCCTGCAGCTCACAGCATGCCCCACCCAGCAGGGCCTAGAGAGCCAGTCTGAGTGAAGCCCCACATTTTCCCTCTGCTATGGTGTGTAAATCTAGTGAGGCCTTGGGATGCCTGGCCCCGAGGAATACCTTAGTCTCTTGACTCCTAGGTCAGACTCTGTGCTCATGAACTCTGTATTGTGAAGCAAGCAGGTGGCTCCAAATCAGGGAATGAAATGCAAACTTCATATATTCTTTATCCCCAATGTTCTAATTCTCTATTATTGAATATAAATTTATAATGAAATTAAACCAAACCCACAATTTCTTTATTTAGAGAAGGCAGATTATTTATTACAGATGAAGTATACAAACTTGACTAGAAATACATCCTGCAGATGTTGACTTTGAAGACTGTGCTTATATTTGATGTCACCAATGAATTCATTCTCCTTCTATGAGCACACATCAAAAAGGATATCTGGGGACTTCCCTGGTGGTCCAGTGGTTAAGAATCCACCTTGGGATACAGGAGATGCAGATTCCATCCCTGGTCAGGGAACTAGGATCCCACATGCCTTGGGGCAACTAAGCCCTCGAGTCATAACTGGAGAGCCCACACAGCAATGAAGACCCAGGGCAGCCCCCCAAAAAGGATATCTGTCTGTCCAGGCATAGTAGTAGATTATGCTTGTGCTTACCTTTTTGATTCCCAGAGGTAGCTGTAAGGAGACAGAATAAGTCAGAAGAAAACAGAAGGTGAGGCCTTAAGTTAAAGGAAAGCAGAGAAGGATGCCTCCTCCCAGGCCAGTAGGAAAGGAAGAAAACCTGACAGGTTGCTGTGTGATAGGGACAGCAGGAAGGCTGACTTGTCATTGGAATACCTACTTGTGTATCCATATGGTCAAAATTTGGGGGGAAAGAAGGCAGAGACCAAATCATGAACCCTGGAATGGTTGGCATTCCTGGCAAGAATTCACCAGGCTACCCCTGAAGTGTGCTGAACTGGGTCCTTATGGTATTGACTCTGTCCTCTTCAACAGCGACTGGAACATCTCCAGAAAGAACTGGGATTGACAGCAGAAAAAAAAAGACCTAAATTCCAAAGCAGTTTTTTAAACCTCTAAATGATGATACCTTTACATGAACTTGAGTTGTTTCCTTGACATAACACCATATTTTTTACTTACATGAGTCCTGGGTTTTTTTTTGTTGTTGTTGTTGTTTGTTTTAAAATCTATATGATACATACAAATCTTTGATGGGAACGTTGTCTTTTTTCAGTATGTTTTAAGATATTTTGATTACAAGAATAATATATTCTCTTTGTAGTAAACTTGGAAAAAGCAGAAACGTGCAGCAACAACACAAACCCCATGAGATAGCAAAATATATAAATATAAAGGGACTTCCCTATAGCTCAGATGGTAAAGAATCTGCCTACAACGCAGGAGACTGGGGTTCAATCCCTGAGTCAGGAAGATCCCCTGGAGAAGGAAATGTCAGTCTACTCCAATATTCTTGCCTAGAGAATCCCATGGACAGAGGAGCCTGGTGGGCTACAGTCTATGGGGTCACAAAGAGTTGGACACAACTAAGCGACTAACACACACACCATAAATATAAAAGTTATAAATAAGCCAGGGATAACCATTGCTAGCATGCTAGAATACAGTAGCTCATTATTTTTTTTTTCTATGACAAAATATATATATTTCACATGACTGGCATCAAGCTGCATATGTAACTTTTTCCTTTTATTGTGAAATATGGCATAGATACAGAAAAGTGTGCAAGACCTAGAAGAACAGTTTAAAGAAAAAGTATGGTCAAAGCTAGGTTTTTCCAGTAGTTATGTAGATACATGAGAGTTGGACCACAAAGAAATCTTAGCGCCAAAGAATTGATGCTTTCAAACGGTGGCACTGGAGAAGACTCTTGAGAGTCCCTTGGACAGTAAGGATATCAAACCAGTCATTCCTAAAGGAAATCAACCCTGAGTATTCATCTGATGCTGAAGCTGAAGCTCCAATCCTTTGACCACCTGATGCTAAGAGCCAACTCACTGGAAGAGACCCCAATGCTGGGAAAGATTGAGGGCAGGAGAAGGGGATGACAAAGGATGAGATGGTTAGATGGCATCACCAACTCAATAGACATGAATTTGAGCAAGCTCTGGGAGACAGTGAAGGACAGGGAAGCCTGGCATGCTACAGTCCATGGGGTTGCCAAGAATCTGACACTACTTAGTGACTGAAGAACAACAAAGTGAAAACTTGTGTCACCACTGGTTAGGCTGAGGAATGGAACCTTGTCAACCCCCTAGTAGACCCCATGTGTGCCCCTTCACTATCGTGCTTCCAATGTTCTCTTGCTTTTCTGTTTGTTTCACTATGTATTACTGAATTCTTCAACAAGTAGTCAGGTTTTTTTGAAGAACCAAGTGGCAAGCACAGTCTGGGTGCATAGGCAGCAAAGGGTCCTTGTGTCACTATTCAACAGAGGCTTCCAGAAAAGCAGCTGCTCCCCTCTTAGGGAAGTCAGTGACTGAAGGCACAATGGATCTGAGTGTGGGTAGAGCCCACCGCCATCAGGACCCCCGATAGGCAGAAGAAATATGGCCCAAGGGGTTGGGGTGCTGTCTTGCTTTGCTTTGCTTGCCACAGCCTACCTCCAGGCACTGTAGTTTCCAGGTGGAGGTCAACACAATGCCTCTGTGGGGTGAAGTGACAGTCCTCAGCTAATCCAGGTAGCAGGATATGGAAGGCAGAGCAGGGAATTCAGCAACAAATGGTCAAGCCAGACCTCCACCAGCGTAGAGGAGAGGCAGATACCCAGGGATGTGGAGGCAGGCGGTCATCCAGGCATCTACCCCACTGTGTTGGCCACATGTGTCCACTTCACCCACCAGTGCTAGAGACCACCTGGGCCTGCTGTTCCCAAGCCTGCTGAACATCCTGCCATTTAGACCAAGCTGCCTTTTCACTTTCCCTCTGCCAGCCTGTGATTCAGCTTCCCTGGGTCTGTGGAGTCAGTTAACCCTGGTATAGCTACTTCAGAGCTTGGGAAAGGCTGCTGCTGCTATGTCTCCTGAAGCATTCATCTTGTTCTTGCAGGGTTGTATCTTTAAAAACCACACCAAACCAAATTCTCAGGGCACTTTTAGTGGGGCTTCACAAGGGAGTGAATTTAGATGCATGCATTAGATCTGCTGTCTCAATCCGGAAGGCTCCAGAGGATATCCTGCTGCTCCCTTCCTCAGTTGCCTGAATATGGTGGTTAGTTGGAGGGCTTCTTTGGAACCCCATGGCCTGGCAACACACCATACTGTAGCCAATGGGGAGACACTACCAGGGGGGAGGATTTGGTGTGCATAAGCAAAAGGGTTATGCTTTGGACATTGCATTCTTTAGTATTTGTAATTAAGAGTTCTTATTTTGGAGCAGGTCAGATCCATATTCAGCTTTCAGCTCTGACTCGGACTTTGAGCAAGTTACTTTGCTCTCTGAACCTTCTTGTCCTCAACTAGAAAATGAACGTAATAATGGTACCCATCATCCAGGGTTGCCATGGGGATTAAGTGAGAGAAAAACTGTACAGAGTTTCACTCAGTGCCTGGTGCATTGCCTTTGTTCATACGTGGTAGCTGTCATCATCACCCTCATCATCATAAGACAATAGGAACCTTCCAGAAGCTGTCAGAGCCTGGCTTGCAGAGGCTCTGCCCTCTGGAGAGTTTTGGTACCCTTTGACCCAGTCCCTGATGTTTCTCATAGCAGTGCTCTTGACCTCACTTTGCTCCTAGTGCAACTCCCATTGGCCCACATAGCCTGACCAAACAAACACACAGTCTTCCTCCTCCATTACCCATTGTTACTGCCAACGGGCATGGCTCTGGTCATCACTTAGAACTGCCCCATAGAAAACAGCGAGCCTAAATGTCAGAGTGTATTGTAGACCTGCTCTGTGTCTGGCACTGTGGGAGACACAGGAGTACTCACTCTATACCCCAGGGAGTTAATAGGTCACAGGCTTATTCATTGAAATTAATGCTGTGTGTATTAGGGGAAGTGTAGAGATGCTTATTCCTTCATTCCTTGATTGATTTAAACATTATTGACTTTACCTTTTCCTCTTCTTGAGTTATTTCTCTTTCTTAGGCAAAATAGTGGGCTTCCTGGGTAGCTCAAATGGTAAAGATAGTGAAAATCACTCAGTCATGTCCAACTCTTTGTGACCCCATGGACTATACAGTTCATGGAATTCTCCAGGCCAGAATACTGGAGTGGGTAGCCTTTTTCTTCTCCATGGGATCTTCCCAAGCCAGGGGTTGAACTCAGGTCTCCTGCAGGTGGATTCTTTACCAGCTGAGCCACCAGGGAAACCCAAGAATACTGGAGTGGGTAGCCTATCCTTTCTCCAGGGGATCTTCCCAACCCAGGAATAGAACTGGGGTCTCCTGCATTGCAGGCAGATTCTTTACCAGCTGAGCTATCAGGGAAGCCCTAAATGGTCAAGAACGTGCCTGCAATGAGGGAGACCTGGGTCCAATCCCATGTCAGTAAGGTCCCCTGGAAAAGGTTGTGGCAACCCACTCCACTATTCTTGCCTGGAAAATTCCATGGAGAGAGGAGCCTGGCAGGCTGCAGTTCATGGGATCACAAAGAGTCGGACACAACTGAGCGAGTATCACACAGGCAAAATATCAGTTTACCAGTTGAACTTAACTGGTTAATTTCCAAGTCTGAATACTTGATTGACTAAGGAAGGGAACTTGATTTTGAACGCCGTCCATTTTAACCAATCCTAGATCCAGCAAATAGATAGGATAGGTGCTACCCTAGAATTTTTTTTGCAGAATCTCTCAAGTGAACTTCACACTCCCTGCACCACATGTATCAAAACAGAAATCTCTCAACCTGGAGTTCTCATTTCTTGGTACAGTTGTTATAAAAAGAAAAGAACACCTTGGTGGCACAACAGCCTACCCAGTGGCCCTTGCACATCTATGGAACCATAGCAGCCCTCCAGAATCTTCTTCTTGCAGGTCTGCTTATATATTGAATTAGGAAAAGTTCCAGTTGGGCAATTTGAGCAAGCAAAACTCAGGGCCTAGCCTCTGTAGTGTGACAGGTCTGGGTTCTAGGCCAGGCCGTGGCACTTACTAAGTGACCTCAATTGAGCTAGTTGCTTAACCTCTTTGTGCCTCAGTTTCCTCATCTTTACCATGGGATCATAACAGTGCCTCCCTCTTCAGATTGTTCTAAAAATTAATTGAAATGAATCCAAGAAAGGGCTGAACCCAGTTCCTTAGATTCAGTGCTCAACAAATCTTTCTAATATTATCATCATTGTAATTTATTATTGTTGTTAGTCTGTTTTACCAAAAGATAGGAAAAGTGACAGCTCTGCTGAGCTATTGATCAGACCACGCCTAGAGCGTGTTTGGTTCTAGGAGGAGTGGATCAAGATGGTGGAATAGAAGGACCTGGAGCTCACCTCCTCCCACAAATCCAGGCTAGCCCATGTAAAACTCATAGGACAGTGCCTGGAATACTGTAAAAGTGCTTGATACATGGTGGAAGTGTTATTGTTAATTAAGATCATCACTAAACTAACCTTCAGAGAATATAACATGCAGACACTGCACATGTGTTAACTCCATGAAGTCTTGTAACCCCCACCACTCTATGAATGATGCATGTCTATGACTTCCCCTTTACAAATGAGAATATAAAGGCACAGAAAGGTTAAGTAGCCTCCCCACAATTACATAACTAAGAAGTGTTCAATCCATGAGTCAAGCCCAGGCCAAACCCTCTTTCTCCAGAGCCTGTACTCTTAGCCAGTAGGCCAAAGAGCTATACTCTCCATACTGTTGTCAACATTCACATGTGGCTCTTTAAATTTTGATTAGTTAAAAGTAAATTCAATTAAGAATTCAGTTCTTCATTTGCACCTGACACACTTGAAGTGCTTTTGTACATGTGGCCAGGGGCTACCATATTGAAGAGAACATTCTCTTCCTTCTGGGAGGCTGAGTCCCATCTCAGCATTCTGTGGGACATGCTGCTTGTTGAACTTCTGGGATTCTATTCCTTACAGAATCTCAGGCTAGAGTTGTAAAACTTCTTGTAGTGTTATCAATAGATGCATGCTTGTAATACAGTGAAATCTCATTTGCATTTGGCCAAGTGGTGTAATGGCAAGAGGCCAAAAAGTCTGACTCACATTACCTTTTCCTGGTTTCCCAAAGCATTGCTTCATATTTACAAAGTTGTCTCCTGTCACTTCTCTTTGACATGTAGGAACAGTCAACAGTTTGCTCAAAGATCCAGCTTCTTCCACAGGTCTGCCTTGCCCTCTTTGGGCTATCTGGATGGCATTTAGTACCTTAGCATATTCATCTCACTGTTGACTTATCTGGCATTTTGACCTCTGAGAGCCTCTAACACATGCACAAAGTTTCCAGTACCTCCTGAGCTCTCTCTGTTCACCTCTGTTACATGGTCAGTAAAGAAATGGAGGAGTTCAGGATTTGTTGCCTAAACTTTCAGAATGAGTAAGTCTAGAAATCTACAAGCTCCTAGAAGCCACTGGAATTACAGTAAACAACTATAACCTTGCAAATGCATATGCACCTCCTTCAGACCTCCATGGCAAAGACTGGGCCAGGATCTAATCCAGTTAGTAATTGATAAAACCAGAGCGCTCATCTGCTTCCTGCAGAGCATCCTGAGGATCTGTGGGGGCTAGGCATAATTTGACCTCCTCACACCAGGGCCTACTTGCGCTGTGGTGAGGTCACAGAATAGCCAACAACATGGAGTTACACCAGTGTGGATGAAGGACACCCAGCTGCTTCTCTCCATGTGCAAAGAAGGAGCCCTGTTCTCCCAAACCCAGCAGATGCTTGGGTTTTAGTCACTCTGTAAATCAGATCCAGGTCTGTACCCACCTTGTCCTTGTGGGGTAAACCTATCTCCACTTCCTTGTCTTGTAAACTAAGAAGGAAAGTGAAGTTGCTCAGTCGTGTCTAACTCTTTGCGACCCCGTGGACTGTAGCCCACCAGGCTCCTCCACCCATGGGATTCTCCAGGCAAGAATTCTGGAGTGGGTTGCCATTTCCTTCTCCAGGGGATCTTCCCGATCCAGGTATCAAACTCAGGTCTCCCGCATTGCAGGCAGACGTGTTAATCTCTGAGCTACCAGGGAAGCTCTGGTAAACTAAGGACAGCCTCAAATATGTGTGTACATGCACAGTTAGTCCAATAAATATGTCAACAGATGTTATTTCCACAGTGTGATTATGTTTTCTGTTCTGCTGATGGGTTTTATTAACACAACAGCATTGGAAAGGGATGAGTTGATGTGCTTAAAATGAGAGTCAAGGCTCAGTTTATCATTAATGATCATCCCAAAAAGAAGCTAGTACAGCCTTCACTAGATTATCATTTCCAAGGTGCCTGGGACATCATGCCAAACTCATAGCAGAGTCAAGTTGGTTGGATTTTCCAAATATTTGTTGAACCCTTTGCCTATGTCAGGCACTGTGTGGGCACCAAAGGGATTTAATTTTGATTAAGACTTGGTACAACAATAACAGAAATGGTATGGACCTAACAGAAGTAGAAGATATTAAGAAGAGGTAGCAAGAATACACAGAAGAACTATACAAAAAAGATCTTCACGACCAAGATAATCACGATGGTGTGATCACTCACCTAGAGCCAGACATCCTAGAATGTGAAGTCAAGTGGGCCTTAGAAAGCATCACTATGAACAAAGCTAGTGGAGGTGATGGAATTCCAGTTGAGCTATTTCAAATCCTGAAGGATGATGCTGTGAAAGTGCTGCACTCAATATGCCAGCAAATTTGGAAAACTCAGCAGTGGCCACAGGACTCAAAAAGGGCAGTTTTCATTCCAATCCCAAAGAAAGGCAATGCCAAAGAATGCTCAAACTACCGCACAATTGCACTCATCTCACACACTACTAAAGTAATGCTCAAAATTCTCCAAGCCAGGCTTCAGCAATACATGAACCGTGAACTTCCAGATATTCAAGCTGGTTTTAGAAAAGGCAGAGGAATCAGAGATCAAATTGCCAACATCCACTGGATCATCAAAAAAGCAAGAGGGTTCCAGCAAAACATCTATTTCTGCTTTATTGACTATGCCAAAGCCTTTGACTGTGTGTATCACAATAAACTGTGGAAAATTCTGAAAGAGATGGGAATACCAGACACCTGACCTGCCTCTTGAGAAACCTGTATGCAGGTCAGGAAGCAACAGTTCGAACTGGACATGGAACAACAGACTGGTTCCAAATAGCAAAAGGAGTATGTCAAGGCTGTATATTGTCACCCTGCTTATTTAATTTATATGCAGAGTACATCATGAGAAACGCTGGGCTGGAAGAAGCACAAGCTGGAATCAAGATTGCCGGGAGAAATATCAATAACCTCAGATATGCAGATGACACCACCCTTATGGCAGAAAGTGAAGAGGAACTAAAAAGCCTCTTGATGAAAGTGAAAGAGGAGAGTGAAAAAGTTGGTTTAAACCTCAACATTCAGAAAACGAAGATCATAGCATCTGGTCCCATCACTTCATGGTAAATAGATGGGGAAACAATGGAAACAGTGTCAGACTTTATTTTTTGAGCTCCAAAATCACTGCAGATGGTGACTGCAGCCATGAAATTAAAAGACGCTTACTCCTTGGAAGGAAAGTTATAACCAACTTCAAAAGCAGAGACATTACTTTGCCAACAAAGGTCTGTCTAGTCAAGGCTATTGTTTTTCCAGTGGTCAGGCATGGATGTGAGAGTTGGACTGTGAAGAAAGCTGATCGCCAAAGAATTGATGCTTTTGAACTGTGGTGTTGGAGAAGACTCTTGAGAGTCCCTTGGACTGCAAGGAGATCCAACCAGTCCATTCTGAAGGAGATCAGCCCTGGGATTTCTTTGGAGGGAATGATGCTGAAGCTGAAACTCCAGTACTTTGGCTGCCTCATGCAAAGAGTTGACTCATTGGAAAAGACTCTGATGCTGGGAGGGATTGGGGGCAAGAGGAGAAGGGGATGACAGAGGATGAGATGGCGGGATGGCATCACTGACTCGATGGACGTGAGTCTGAGTGAACTCCGGGAGTTGGTGATGGACAGAGAGGCCTGGCGTGCTGCGATTCATGGGGTCATAAAGAGTCGGACACGACTGAGCGACTGAACTGAACTGAACTGGCATAACAAGGATGTTCAGTCAGTCAGAGGTGTTCAGCCATAAGTGCTGGACCAAAAAGTGTTAGTTGCTCAGTCCTGTCTGACTTTATGCAACCCCATGAACTATAGCCCAGGCTCCTTGTCCATGGGGATTCTCCAGGCAAGATTACTGGAGTGGGTTGCCACTTTCTTCTCCAAAGGAGAGGCAGAATTCTCAGGGTGGATCTCCAAAGACATGCAGGACCCCTAAGGACCATGAGCACAGAGGGCTGAATGCACGTGGCAGCCTGTCTGGGGAGCTCCAAGGAGATAGGTATGACTGGAGGTTAGAGTACAGGACACAGTGGGGCGGGAGACCTAGCTGCCAAGAAGATGGGAAGCCCCGGGACAAAGAACCCTAATAACAGAGCTTACAGGATGTGCTTGGGGCTGTAAGTATCTGCAAGCCATTGGAGAGACCCAGAGACAACCTTTTTCCAGCAGGTTCTCTAGCATGTTCTATAGCATGGGAAGCCCAGTGGGTGTGAGCTCTGTGAAATTGGGCACCAGCATCAGACACTATTCATCTGATTCTCTGAAATTTGGAATCACGTGGAACCAGCCAATCCAAGAGGTAGAAATCATTGTCCACCAGTTATGGACTGACCTGCTTTCTGAGATTTTCAGTGATTCCTAAGAGAGAGATGGGTTCACCTTATGTGTGGAAATGTCTAGGAGTTGAAACATCCCTACCACCTTTTCTTTGGAACCTGGGCCTCCTGATAACAGGGTGTGTGGGACAGAGGTTTCTCTGCCAAATTAAATAGAGAAGATGCATGAACATCAGCTTCAAAGTTCCTTGTCAATCAGAGTCTCGACTGAATCTCATTTAGTTTATATCTTTCTTTTTTTAACCAAGGATCCCATTGATCTGCCAAGTGCCTGCTCCCATTTTGCTCCACATGAATGGGTGACTGCTGGCCTGTTCCAAACTGTTGTTGAAACAGAACTGCCCACACTGCTGGGGCATCTTCTGCTGATGGTAATTTCCATGTGCCATCGGCAGGTTTTTTTCTGCCTGATGAACTACCAAGGCACTGGGAGCGTATGTTCCTGCTGATGAGGGGTCTTGCTTCTTGACCTGTCACTAATATTCTACCAGTCACATGAAGCTACCAGGGACTCCTAAGCAAAAGCTTACAATGCTTCAATTACCTGCAAATAAGCCCTGCTCATTGCTTTCCGACTATGTCGTCATCTGGTGGGCGAGGAATGAGACCTCTAGGAATAGTTGCATATCAGGATTGCAAAAACCCCTCCGTGGCTATAAAACAGTGTTTTAAATTACCAAGGTGCTCAGTATGCAGGCACAAAGAATAGTCCATTGTAGAGAGTAACGTTTCTGCTCATGTCCCAGACGACCTTGGTTCAAGGACAAATTGGAGCTTGATTTAACAAAGCTGCAGGTGGTCAGTGAGATTGGCTCTGCACTGATGCAACCCACCCGAGTGGAGGGGTGCCAGGCCCTCCGTGGTGGGTATATCGTCAGAATGGCAAAGGTATTTTCTCTCCCACATGTACTGAGTTCAGTTGCTAAGCATATTCCATGTGGTTTTCTGGTTTTGTATTTCTTTGGGGAGAGGAGTGTCATCTTCAAAACTCTCAAAATAGTTCAGTTTTCTTCCTAATCCCATCTTTGTGTGTATGCTTAGTCACTCAGTCATTTCTGACTCTTTGTGACCCCACGGACTGTAGCCCACCAGTCTCCTCTGCCATGGGGATTCTCCAGGCAAGAATATTGGAGTGAGTTGCCATGCCCTCCTCCAGGAGATCTTCCCAACCCAGGGATCGAACCCAGGTCTCCCACATTGCAGGTGCATTCTTCCATCTGAGCTTAAGTTGTTCTTAAAATTTTGCCCTGGGGCCCCCTCGTAAAACCTGGCCTGTACTTCTCTTAATGGCACATTTGAACAGTATCTACATTTCAGACTTCTTTTCCATATGACAAGCTAATCACACACACACATGCACACATGCATGCACCATGCCAAACTCCATGTAGACTTGAGAACCAGGCAAACCTGCTTACTAGCTGTGTGACTTTGGGCAACTTCATTAACCTCTCTGGGCCTCTGTGTCCTCATTGTAAAATAAGGACAGTAATTGTTCCTGCCTCACATACAGCTGTTTCAAGGGTTGAGTGAGACTGAGGATCAAAAGCACTTGGCTTAGTGCCTGGTACCTAGCAAATGCTTGATCAGTTCAGTGCTGGCAGTTTTTACCATTAATTCAATTCAGATGAGGCATCCAAATATCTAGTGTCTTGTCATCCATCACAGAGAATTGACCACTGTAGGCACTTAGTCATGTTTACTGAATTGACTCCATCTCTTTAGCTGAGGATCGGGAGATAAATATTTCCCTGTCTACTGGGATGTTTGATAAGACACGGGTGATCACTCGAAGCTCAGGTATGAAAAGCATGCGAATGAAGAGGCTGCTTTACATACAAAGAGCTTCTCCTCAGGGTGGGCTCCCCCTGGTCATCTTGGGCACCCCGTGGCCAGGTGTTCAGCAGGAGGTCAGGGTTCCCTCAGCACCTCCGTGGAGTCTTGTGGCTTTCTCTGACATGGATATCAAGTGCGAGGGTTTTAATTGCCTTTGGCTGAAAGAATGGGATCAGATGTTCAATTCAGATGAAATCCCTGTCTTCTAAAACATTATGAGGGGCCACCCACACAAAAGTCCCTAATCCTCAGGGCCCCGGCAGGGTGAAGTGCCTGAGGGCTGCAGCTCAGGGCTGCTGGGAGATTCCTGCCTGACTGCCTGGTTGTGCACCTTACTCAGCACATGTACCTACAGACCAGTGTAGAATGGTGTGCTCTGTTGTGGGGGAGAGCATGGGGACGGATCGGGATTGGGCATTGATGAACCAGCTATCTGACCTAGCCTGATGCCCATTTCCAACCAGACAGTGACTGATGGCGGCAGAGTCTCCTTAACTGAAACCCATGGATGGGTAGTAAGTGGTCCAGAAAACCCCTGAAATTATATGTAAAATGTTGGTGGGCTGGGAAGGGAGAGACACCAGCATAAGTGCTTTTTCTGTGAAGAGAAACTATAGCTTTTAAGAGACTTCTCACAGGAGTCTGTGACCCAAGACAATTAAGAACACAGAGCTTCTGGGTTTGGTTGGCCCAGGCTAGTTGGTGTGTCTAGTCAAAGCCCCAGATGACCCCCGTCTAGGCGGTCAGGGCAGTGACAGGAGTAGTCAGAGGCAAGTTGTGGCCACGCCGCTGACAGACTCTTCAATGGTTGTTGTAGACTCATGTAGACAAAGCCTGCAAGCTTGGGGAAGCCAGGCCCCCCCAGGTCAGCCTCGGGCGACAGCCCCCGTCCTGCCAGGCCCTGGGGAGTGAGTCCTTCCTGCCCAGCAGCTCCTTTGCTCATGAGCTGGCCCGAGTCACCTCCTCGTACAGCACCTCAGAGGCAGCGCCCTGGGGCGGCTGGGATCCGAAGGCCTGGAGGCAGGTGCCCGCTCCACTACTGCCTAGCTGCGACGCTGTTGGTAAGTCACTTCCCCCCAGCCTCGCTTTCCTCATCTGTCAACTGGGCACAGTCCCCTGCTCAGCCTGCCCACCTGCTTCACAGTGTTGTTGGAGGAACAGAGGAGGTGACAGCCCAGCCCATAAAGCTCTGTGCACCTAGGAGAGATGTCCAGAGCTTTCTCTGCTGCGTCCCAGTCAGTCTTTGGCAAAGAGACCACCCAAGCCAGCAGAGGGAGACTAAGTGGGCATCACCCCATGGACAGTTATTTCCTCCCTGCTGTTAGCCCAGTTCCTTCCCTGCCTGTCTGTCCCTGTGACCAGACTGTGAACTGTAGGCAGACAGGGCCTACGCCTTTGGAACTACAAATCTCCGCCCGCACCCCCCCTCCCCCCACCTGGTGCCTGCCTACTCCATAGCTGGCGGGCACTTGGGAGCTGCCTCTCCAGCCATCTGCTGAGGCTCCACACCCTGAGGTGTTTTTTGACCCCACCTGAGATTCGTGTGCACCTCACGAAGTGGGAAGTCAGATGGCCCCACTCGAGGAGGGCAGGCAAAAGAAAGCCAAGCCAGGCCTGGCCAAGAGGGCTGTGAGTTTGCATCATCCTCCAGATTCTGGAAGAAATGGCTTGACTCATCCTAAGGAGTTGCATTAGTGGTCATGACAGCAAGATGATGTCTGAGCAGACGTCGTAGAGACTTTTGTTTGGCTCATGAACTTGTTCTGGTGCATGACGTATCAGTGTGTGCAGGACGTCAGCCCTCTCTGCAGAGCAAAGTAGAGAAAGGAGCATTTGCTGAGAGAGAGTGATCAGAGGATGCTCATCCAGCTGAAATGACCTCTGGGATTCTGGCTTCTAATGGAAATGCTGCTTCTATCTGTGTGGCCTTGTTCTCCCATCCCACAGGCCTTGGCCTGCAGGAACAAGCAGTGCTTTCCTTTTAAGGGCTATCGATTTCTCTGTTTTTTTTTTAACCCTTCTCCTATGTGCTGTCAGAGTCACTGCTCTTCAGCTTGTCCAGCACAAGACTGCCAAAGAAAGAGAATTAGCAAAAAACAAATGGGGACATCATCTACTCAGGATGTGTCTGAGCTCCACCCTGGCGTTCCATGTCCCCAGAAGGCAAAGAACAACAGATCCGAGTGAGCTGATGTTGAGAACTCCTTTCCCCAGCATGTTATCTCTCTTCAAAGCCAACCCTTCCACTCAGCAGTGGGGGGCGGGGCAGAATCTTGGCCCTCGGATCCTCACTATTAAGCTATGGAAGTTGGGCCTGCCTTGGGGCGGGGTGGTTGGGGAAGGCTTGGAGGGACAGGACCTACAGCTCAGCCCAGACTCAGGAAGGCCAGACTTTCTGTGAGACGGAGGACGCAGGCCCCCACCTCCGGGAGAAAAGAGAGGCGAGCTGCAAAGACATGTTTCCTCTGCCACCAGATCACTCACAGCATGGAAGTCTGGCCCTTCCGGGTGAGATGCCTGGAGTCAGAAGTCAACTGCAAAGACAGAAAGTGGAGAGGAGAAAAGGCGACCTCCAGCTCTCTGGCGGTCATTTTCAACAGCAGTGATTTTTGTGAAGTTACCGATGGCAGCTGCAGATTGGAGCCAACCCAAGGACAGCACCATCACTGAGGGGAGGTCCCTGACTCCTGCTCCAGGGGCCCCTAGGGCCAAAGAGAGACCCTCAGCTTTCTCCTGTCTTAGCACCCGTGTGTCCCCATGGACCCTCTGGCCCCAAGCCCTGAACCCGGGTTTCTGCCATGCCTCCCCTCCCCATCCCTTCACTCTGTTCTGAGGTTGTGATTTCCTTTGATTGATTGATTTGTCAGTTTCTCCCTCCATGGTGAACTTCCTGAGAGTAGACACACACAGTACCACCTCAGGGCTGGTACAGAGCCCCACCCATGGTAGACCCACTAGGTCCCATGGTAGACCCACAAGATGTGTTTGTCAGCTGACTGGCACGGGGACTCACTGGGCTGCCAGGTAAACCCTCTTTACCCACCCAGGATCCAGCAGTTTGCTTTGGGGACCCCAGAGTCAGTGAGGCTGCCCTCCCCATCCCCCCATTGGGCAGGGAAGGGCATGGAGCTGAGGCCTTCGGAAACAACAGGTGTGGCCTGCCTTTGCCTTTGCTTCTGGGGTTCCCTCAGCACTCCCATCTGGAGGCACTCCAGAGAAACTGAGTCACAGGCTCCAAGAGTTAGGAGGGAGAGTTAGGACATGGTCAAGTGGGCCTGTATTCACTGTGGGCAGCCCGTGTTGTGTCTGAAGGATGCCTGAGGACAGTGTCAGCCTGAGAGCATCCATGCCCTTCAAACAGGGCTTTGGGTAGAAGCATCTTCATGGCCCACAGTTCTGAGAAGTCCCCCTCCAGGGGCGTTGTGGGAGCCCCTAGAACTCAGATCTCCATGCAGAATGCTGTCTTCCTGTCATTCCAAAGGAAGTCAGAAGAGTCAGTGAGCCATTTCCAAATTTGGCTTCCAAAAACTACCAAAGAAGGTACTTTTCATAGTGGAGTATTGAACAAAGCAGCCCACACGCTGGAGCTCCTTAACCTTTGAGCCTCTAACACAGAGCTGCGTGTTTTCTGCTACCTGCAGACTGCTCTGTGCATGGCGCTCTGGGGAGGAGGCAGGAGCGCCCCAATGCTGGAAAAAGAAACCCCACGCACAGCCCCTTTTTCTCCTCCTCCACCCCTCCTTCACCCCCCCTCACTTTGTCCCTTCCCTCCCTCCCTCTCCCTTTCTCTCCCTTCCCCCCTTTCCTCCCTAGACTCCATCCCTCATCTGTCAGAGCTATTCGTTTGGAAGCCCTTCCCAGTCAGAACACACTCCTCCTGGGGATCATGGGCCAAGTAATTTCAGGCTGAATCCACCTGAAGCCCAGGAAGCCTGCGTGGGCATCCATGTGGGGGTCTTGCCAACCCTCTGCCTCTGTCCCATCCCCCATCCAGTTAATGTGTCCGTGGCCTTATGAAGGGGTTGACTCTGTCATGAAACCATGCATGGGCTGCAGTGGAGAGAGGCTGTATCAGGTGCTGCTCGGGGGCTCACAAGAGACCCCCACCCGTGGTGGCTGAAGGCTGAGGCCCGCAGGGCGGCCTGGCCCCTGGGTAGCTGTGTGTTGAGTTCTGCTGTGTTGGGAGGCAGTGGGGGGTTCGGGCCAGCCTTGCGCCTGTCTCTTCCACCTATGCCTAGCACACTTGGATGGAGTGCTACACCTCAAGTGAGCCCCAGAGCTTCCTTGGCCTTAGCATGAAGCTTAGAAAAGCAGTCCCAGGACTTCCTGGATCACCATCCCGGCTGAGGCCTCTCTGAGGGTGGTCCCTTGGCCGGATGGAAGGAGGAGCCTGGGCCCACGTTCTTTGGGAGACTTCCTTCCTTCTGGGGACAACATGGGGAAGCACACCTAGGCTCCCAGAGGGCCCACCTGCCACTGCCCCGTCGGTGTCACCTGTACAGCAATCTCAAGTGCCATGACAACCACCCGCAGTCCTAGGAAAAGCAGTGCTTGGCTGAGCTCCTCTGTAACCATCCTTCAGAGTGTCCGTCACTAAGCAGCCACTTTCAGCCATCACTTCCTCTGGGTCACTGAAAACATTTGTCATTTCCTGTTTTCTCTATTTTCCAATGATCCTAATTGTCAGTGTCAAAAGGCAACAACTGTTTTCTTGGGGCTTATCTTTGGAGCACACTGATTGAGAACAAAGGATGGGGGCCTCTGTCTGCAAAACAAAGGAAGCCGCCTCCTGGGGGGCCTGGAGAGAACGCTCTGGCTGCTCTGCCAGGGACGGGGCCAGGCGGGGAGCAGAAGGCTGGCGGTGCCCCCCCCCATGCCCCAGTGGCATGAAGAGGTTCCTGCCTGACAGCAACACCCCCGGATGGCCAGCATCAGCCCTTCTGTTTGGACTTGGAGTTTCTGTGGCCCCGACTAGACTTTCCCTTCAACTCTGGATGTGCCGGATTTTTCTCCTTGGATGAACGCTGGCCAACATCCCACTGTCCCTGTAACCCTAACCCTTTAAGAAGCAATTTCTGTCATCTGGCAGATACTGCCCACTTCCTCCACTCTGACCCCTGCCCCAGCCTCGCCTTCACTCTGGTTTCCCAGGCCCTGGGGGCGTCTTCCTCTCTATCTCCTTCCCTTTGGACTCTTGGGCCCATCGTTGTCATTCCCTGCTTTTTCTTGCGTCAACCTCTGTAGCTGCCACCTGCCCCTCTCCCACCCTGTACTACTGTGTCATTTGGTGAACCTAATGGAGCAGTCAGTGGGGATGGAGTTAGAGTTGGTGTAGATAGAATTAGAGTTGGTGTAGACAGAGGGCCCAGGAGCCGGTCCCGGAAGCAGCAGGCTAGAGAGATGGAAGCACTGGACCTGCAGCTGGGAGACACTGCACTTACCCAGCCATGTTGCCTGGAGCACGTCACTGACCCTCTGTGAGTCTCAGCTGTCACATCAGTAAGCTGGGGCTATAGATCTTCTGCCCGGATCTCCTGGCACAGTAGGAGGGTGACTGGGCAGACCAGAGGTGAGAGCTGCCTTCAGAAATGCCTGCCTACCCTAAGCATCTCAGGCAGAGCCCAGCACCCCTCCCCAACCCCATCTCCCCGACTTCCCAGCGGCATGGCCTTGGTGATCTTATGACCCCTGTGATCCTCGGGTCCTGCCCCTGAAACAACGGCATGCTTTAGCAGGAAGAGGGCCGCCCCAGGGGAAGGGAGGCAAGAGCTTGGACAGGAAGCAAGCTAAGGGCAGGATGCTGAAATCGCTCGCCATGTAGTCCACCCACTGCCACGTGTTCATGTTCGTGTTCGTCCTCTGCCTTGGCAGGAACTGAGGCCGGGAACTGCCGCCAGACCTGGGAGCTGGGCACTCTCCCAAGCACCGGCCGTCCGCCCCAGCCCCTTCACATGCCAGCCATCCAAGAGTGGCGAAGCAGGCCACCCGGGCAGCCTGTGTTGTCTGGTCAAGTCTTCTTCTGGCCTCTGCAGGGGTGTGGGGGACGCAGTTCCAAAGTAAACTCAGGGAGAATGTACTCCCTGATGGGGCTGCCTTGGATGTTGGCACACTGAGGAGCAGAGAAGGGGAGAGAAATGGCAGTGGGTGAGCAATGGACTGCGAGTCATACCCAGGGCCCAGCCACAGCCTGGCACCAAAGGACTGAGGGTCTTGGGGCAAGTTATGCCTTCTGCAGGCCCTCAGCTGGCTCTCTGGTGGTGGGCCTCTCGAGGCGCTCCCAGACTTGGGGCTGGGACTGTAGCCCTGAAGCTTGGCTCCTCTCTGTGCCCACCCAGCTTAGAGATGGAGATCAGAAGCCCGTTCCCATCACCCATGCTGCTGCCCATCAGGAAAGCGAAGGGAAGCTGGGAATGGGTGACTACTCTGGGTGTTGGGCAATGCATCCATGTGAGCAAGTGATCACCCCTGCTCTTCATGCCAGGACCACCCAGAACGAGCCTTGGCCCTTTTCCCCATGACACCCTGGGCACCCACCACCACATAGCCCAAAGGTTGCTCTGCCCCACCCCTGATTTCCCCAGTTGGTTCAGCCATTCTTTGCCCACGTGTTTGGGAGCCCAAGCCCCATTGCTTAGTGTCCTCTGGGTGCAGCCAGTTTGGGTCTCCCTGAGACTGGCCTGCCCAAACTCTTGTCAGCACTGCCGACATGGTCTGGCCAAAGCAGAGGAGTATAGGACTGTCACCTCCCTCCTTCCACATACTCTGCTTCTATTAATGCAGCCTAATGTCACATTTCCTCCTTTGGTGACTGCATCTAACTGCTGCCCCATCCCGAGCAGAAGGACATCGAGAATGCCTAAACCTTTTCTCTCCATGCTCTTGCTATTTAGCTCCGTGTCTCCCCGCCACCATCCTATGCTGTTGCAATTGCTTTTTAACTCAGGTGCCGAATCCTACTTGTATCCATACCTGTGAAGTTTTGCTAGGTAGGGTGGGGCATGCATGCGAGTGTCTGTTGGTGTGTTCACTCATGCTTTCTGCTACACCAAAGTCACGTCTTGAGTCTCCACACAGCAACACCAAGGCTAGAATTTATTGGTAGCCCGAATCTAACACTTCTTTTTCATCTTCTACTTAGCGAGAGAAGCAGAGATCAGGTCTTATGGCAATGACCCCTGAACAGCGCAGTTCACCTATCGCCCAACGGATGAGTCAATTTCAAGGTAAACAGTTAAAAGTCCATGTTCTCAAAGGGGTGAGTGGTGGAGACTGTGTGAGGTTGGAGGAGAATTCCCTCCAGCATAAACCATTACTGAGATGATTCTGGAAAGCATTGATGAAAAGAGAGTAGGTCTGTGAGGCATTTCCATGGCACCTTGGTTGGATCTGTCACATGGAAAGTGTCAGTAGAGTCCCAGTTGAAGGCCCAGTCTTAATGACTCTGAAATCACTGTTTGATTGAAGAGATTGACTCAACCATGTAATCAACATTGATTGGCTGAAAATACAGCTGTTAGCCAAACACTACAGATGATCTCTGCCAAACTAGCCTGGGAGACATGTTAAGCAGTTGTCCCCAGCCAGTAGTGACATTGGGCCAGGACAGGGGTATTCTTGCCTGGGGCTCGGAGGAGGCTGCTTGCCTTCCAGTGAGTGTTCAGCATCTTCATTGTAGCCTGGTGGCGCCATAGCACTATCACTCCTCCATTCTCTTGCAAAACCCCCTTTTCCTTCGGGCCTGATACCAGCTGAATGCCCCCACCTGTTCAAGCTGGAGTGGCATGTCAGGTGTGCCTTAGCCTCAGGGACCAGGCAGACAAGTTCCAGGCCAATGTCAAGAGGTGGACATCCTTCAGGGGATGGGTGGTACCAAGCCTGTGTACGGATTGTATGGGGTTTATAAAAGCAGGCCCAGACCCCGTTCATGGAGCTTAAAATCTATGGGCATTTTCAGTCCAATGTGATCTACTCTTGGGCGGAGGGGAGCTGTGAGCACAGACCTGGGGGGTCTAGGAGGGCTTCCCCCAAGAACTGTAGTCCAGGCTGAGGGTGGAGGAACAAGGGGAGAGGAGGATGCTCGGTAGGAGCCAAGGGCAGGAGGTGAGAGGTCAGTGCTGGGCCAGTGGCTCCCCGCTGGCCACTGCAGCCCAAGTGGAAGACACCTTTGGAACTGACCCCCGCTTCTCTCTTTCGGTAGCCATCCAAGATCAAGTCATCTCTAAGTGTAGCCGGACCAAGGCAAGCTCCCCACCCAGCCAGTGCATGATACCACCCAGAGCTGAGCTCCTTCATAGCAGTCTGAGTTCAGGAATGGCCTCACCCATCAGGCAGCAGAGCCAGGAGACTATGGGCATGCTCTCACCAATCCCCTGCAGGCAGCAGGGGATTTTCAGCTTCAGACCCCCGTTTCCCACACCCTCACAGTTGGGCCACAACCCCCTGGGCAGCCTCGGCTCCACCTACCAGCACATGGGGATGCCCAAGGCTGCTCCTGCAGGATTGCCCCTGCCTAGATTCTATCCCAGGCCCCTGGGCAGCCAGGCCCTGGGTCCTCACCATCCCAGACAGCCGCAAATGTCAGGAATGTCCACCGTACTCCACAGCACTTCCTGGGTGGTGGCAGCAGCATCTCTGCACACCCCAGTCTTGAGGGAGCCACCCCCGAGCCAAGAAGCTCATGGCATGCAGCAGCATTATGATAGCAGTGCCATCTTTGCCAAGGCCCTTGTGACAACCTCCCTGGAAGCCCCGGTGTTTCCCTTGCAGCAGGCAGTTGTGTCCCCTAGTCGGGTGGCCCCAGAAGGCAGACCTAGCCAGAAGGTGGGTCCTGTGCCCGCCAAGCCCAGCTTCGGCCTGCTGGGCAACAAGAGTGTCAGGCAGAGCCCGGTGCAGGGTCCCGTGCCCACACCACATGCCACCAAGTCCCTCCAGAAAAGTATGGTCAGCTTCAGGCCTGAGAGTCCCATCCAGGCCATCGAGCCACCAAGCTCTGTGGCTGCCGCTGCTGCCCCCTCCATCGTGGCTGCCGGCCAGTCCCCAGCCAGTCCCTGTGACAGAACAGGGAGCCCATCTGAGTCGTCGTCCCAGTCCCCACTGGACGATCTTATTTCACTCCCTGACTGTTCTGAAGTGGATTTCGACACTTTCATGATGGATTCCACCGAGAGCCCAGATGAAGACTGGATGGGCAACCTGAGGCTGATCAGTGGCCCTGTAGAAGACCAGGCTGCTGACAAGGGTGCCAAGGCCCAGAGTGCGGGCCATGTCCCCCAGAACGCTGACAAGCTTTAAATGCCCTAGAAACCTCCACGTGGCCATCACTCCGGGGAGTGATGTGAGTCCATAGCAAATTTACCACTGGCCCCACACAGCCACATGCTTATTGCCTCATTACAATTTGAGGGGCGGCAGCCCACACCCATCCCTCTCTCTACCTGTGACAAAATGGAAATCTGGTGATTTTTCAAGCTACCTGTACATATCTGAAAATTTTGTACATGGTTTTCCTAAACGTTCATGACAGAAGTGTTTATACTGCGTTTTGTGAGTTTGTAATTAAGACGATGGCTTTCGTTTCAACAGAGTTGTGTTTATTATGCCATTGTCCGTGTGTATTCTACATTGTTCAAATATGCAGACTGTGTTGTTCATTCCAGCCATACCTTATCAAACCAGGTGGCTGAGTTGCTTGCGCTTTTGATGCAGTGGTGGATGTGACCAAGAGGTGTTGTGCAAACTGACAAATGCCAAATAGAAACTCACTTGGCCATCTATTCCCGTTTCCACTAAAACTTGTATCACCCAGTGTGATTCTTAATGTCTTTTGCAAACCTTGCAGCATCTTCTAGCTCTTTCCTGATGAGCCTGTTACGGCACAAGCCATTTTATCATTAAGTAGCCTGCAGAGGAATTATTTGCCAGGAGGTAGAGAGTTCTGGCGGAGAAGGCAATGGCACCCCACTCCAGTACTCTTGCCTGGAAAACCCTATGGACGGAGGAGCCTGGTAGTCTGTAGTCTGTGGGGTCGCAAAGAGTCTGACATGACTGAGCGACTTCCCTTTCACTTTTCACTTTCATGCATTGGAGAAGGAAATGGCAGCCCACTCCAGTGTTCTTGCCTGGAGAATCCCAGGGACGGGGGAGCCTGGTGGACTGCCCTCTGTGGGGTCACACAGAGTCGGACACGACTGAAGTGACTTAGCAGCAGCAGAGAGTTCTGGATATTTGAGAAAAGCAAAGAGAGTCTGTGAGCTGGGCATCTCTGAGGGTTCTACCCTTTATCACTCAGACAGTTTGTACTACTATAACGGGCACCTTGCAGGGGGAGGCAAGATGCTCCTGATTTAAGGCCTTTCAGTATTTGTTCTGATGTAAGGCTCTGTGGTCTGGGGGAAAAAATGAGTCTGTAAACACGAATAGTTGATTTGGGTTTTGTCACTGATGTTTTCTATTTGCAGTTTTCATCACGTATGTTTAAGTGTCTTACAGAAAACCCACACCCACTGTCCTGTAAACTTTTGTCAATGTCCAGACTCTGTGTAATGACATTTTAATTGCCACCTGGTATTTTGCCTCTGCATTTGAAATCTGGCATCTGTTTCAAGCAAGTGTTTTTTTCTTTGTTCTGTAATAAACAGGAGAAAAGTACCTCTGTGTTTTCATTTTCCCAGGGAGCATTCGGAGTCTACAAACCCGTGTCAGTTAAGCCTGCTGGTGTCTTTGGTTCTTTCTGATGGTGCTCCCTGTCTTGGGATGCTTGGGCACTGAGAGGAGAGGGGCAAGAAGTTTGTGTAGCCTGCACTGCGATCCTTTCACATCACAGCATAGAAGCACATCCTTTATGGTGTAGGCCGCTATGACTGACTGCACTGAGGGCAGGGGGCAGGGGGAGGCTTGCGTTGAGAAGCTAGTTCTCCACCACCACCCTCTTTCCACTGAAAGGGAGACAGCCAATTAAAGATCCAATGTCTCTCACGTAAGGGGTTACCCACATAGGGTGGCTGGAGGTTGCAGGGACCTGGAGACTGAAATTCCATCACTTCACACAGAGATCCAGGAAAACCCTGGTGAAGGCATGGTCCCGGGAGAAAATGGTCTTCCCACTCTTCCCCTCCCTGTCCCTTGCTCTTCCCTCAAGGTCTAAACTAAGGGCAACCCTGATATTCCTGAGCACTACAGAGGGTAGAGCCTGGTGGTCTGGGACGTTGGGCCGGGACATAGGAGGTGTGCCGCCATCTTGCCCCCTTCAAGCTCGGTGCCCCGTTTCTGGGCCCCGCTTCTCCTGGCCCATCAGTCCTGATCTGCTGCCCAATCCCTGCTTGGCCTCCTCCTCTCCCCGCCCTCCCCACCAGCAGTTGCCGGCAGCGTCTTGGCTGCAGGCTGTTTCCAATTTAAACTGCATGAAAACAAGTGCCCTTGTCACCTCACACTAGGGCAAACCCCTCACAGCAAGAAAGTGTCTTCTACAGTGTTTCACTGAAATATAGCCCCATTTTGAAGCAGATCCTAAAGAGATGGGACCTGTGCCTCTCCCACAAGGTGCCAGGACTTGGTGCATAGGTGACAGAGGTTGCATATGGAACCACATCTCCCCAAAGGCAGCAAGGAAGCTAGTTGGGGACCCCTTTGCACACACTATGTGCTGTAAAAGTGCAGCTGAAGCACCAGCTGTGATCACATGTAACCAAAATTGAATACACACATTGAGCCCCATAACTGGCAGGGAGAAGACCTACTCATCGTCAAGGTATAAGATGTTCCAACAGAAGGACTTTGGGGGCTGAGGAATGCAGGTACAATGCAGCAGGCCTGTCCTGTCCTGTCCAGTGGAGCCTAAAATGCTCTAAGAAGCATCTAAGGAGATCCCCCCCCCATGCGCCACTCAATGGCTGTTACTGGGGGCAAAAATCCACAGAGGTAGAGGCAGACCTCCCTAGTCTGTGGGCCAAAGGGATGGTGGAAGCAGTCAGGGGCCCAAAGGCCCAGTGGTTGACCCACCTGCTCCCACAGCCCCTCCTGCTTCCTGCAGAGCACTCCTCGTAGATCTGGGGAATGGGAATGTCCTGTGAGTGTCGCGCAGCTCCAAACATGACTCCATGTCAGGGGCTTGGCCTCTGTTCCCCCTGTGTGAACTCAAGTGCCCCAGTGGTGCCAGGCCCCAGGCAGGCCCCAGCTGCCCCTCAGGGCCTGACTGGGGCATTTGGGCCCACCTCTCTTGTCCCCTATCCCCAGTGGGCTCAGGGGTAGCAGGACTCACCTGCCCAGAAACTTGCTCACAGCCAACCAGTTGGGGTGCTGAAGGCCAGCCAGTGCAGCAGAGCCTCCTCAGCTCTGCCAGCCTTCAGAGTCCCGAAATAAAAGCTGAGCTTGGCCTCCTGAGCTGAGTTAACTTCCCATCCCAATCACATATCGACCTCAAGGCTGAGCCAAAGTGGACAGCACCCCCCAGCACTTCCTGCCACCTGACCCTGCTTGGCCTCACTGGCCCCAGCAGGCCCTTCCAGCCTGTTCCTCCTAGCAGTGGTTGTCCCACGCTACTCCTGCCCAGAGATGGCAGCTCCCACCATTGTGCCATCACTCAGCTGCCCTCTCTCCTATACCCCTCCACCGTCAGCCTCTTCTCTGCTGGAGTCTTCCCAAGGGAGTTGAACTGGGCCATATGCAAAGGTCTTCACCTACCTCAGCCCATCCAGCTGCAGCTCTGATGCCCTGCCACTCCTCCCCTGACTCTTGTCAGCCCAGAGCTATCTGACCCCTGTCCTGCTCCTTCCCAAGTACACTGGCTGGCCAAAGGGCCAACTCCTGGCCATAAACCCAATGGAAGCTTCTCGGTCCTTCCAGAACAGCACTGCCCCTTGGCTCCTGGGAGTCCCCTGGGATGCTTCTTCCCCTATGAGGTCCATTTTCTCTTGTTGCTTCCTCTCACCTGCAAGGCCTTCTTCCCTTGCTCTCTTTCCTCCAGTTTCTACCCTGGGAGACAAACAGGTTCCTGAGCCTGCATCTAGCCTCCAAGCATCTCAGAATATTGACAGCCCAGCCACAAAGAGCGTGGTGTGTCTGGGCAAGAAAGAATGAAAGCGTTTAGATACTGCTCAATGACCCCCACAAGGAGGGTTCGCCCTGAACCTGCTTCAGACAGCAGCTTTGGTTGGAGGCCCCTGGCCTGTGCAGGTCCTTCACTGGGAGGGCCAGGAGGACCTTGCAGGTGGGGCCTGAGGTCTCCCCACGGGTACACGAAGACCAGCAGTACCAGTGGGGAGGTGCTCTCTACCCACCCTGTCCCATCACCCTGCTCTTCAGCTCTGAGGCCAGTCCTGGGGGAAATGCTGGAGGTTGCCAGAGAGTTATGTGAGACTCCAAGGCCTCCATCCTCCCTTAAAGCAGGCTCCAGCCCCTTGAAGGTCCATTTCTAATCAGTCCCCCTTCAGTCTGGAAAGTCAGGGGATCTGGCAGTGGACACGGGCTTTGGGAGAAGCACAGGCCATTGGCCATTCCGTGATTGAACAAGCATGCTTGTGCCAGGCACCAACGGGTAGACAGACATGGTCCCCAGACTAATGGAGTAAACCAGGGAGTGCATCTGTCAAGGTCATGCACAGGAATAGTACCAGGAGTAGATTACGAATGTGTGTGTGTGTTCCCCCAAGAAACAAAACCAATAGGAGATTGATTTACCATAAAGAATCAGCCTACACACTTATGGGGGCTGAGAAGTCTTGTGGTCTCTGGTCTGGGGCCCCCAGAAAGCCTGTGGTGTCGTTCCTAAGACCAGAGAACCAAGGGAGCCAATGGTGTAAATCCTGTCTGAAGTCCACAGGACAAGCTATCAGGGTGTCCAGCTATCAGGCTGCAAACTCGGGCAGGAGCTGGGACTGCAATCCACAGACTGAATTTTCTCTTCCTCAGGACAACTTAAGCTTTGTCCTGAAGGCCTTTCAGTGTGGCTGAAGCCACACTATTCAGGATATTCTCTTTTACTTCACATCAGCTGACAGTAGATGTTCACCACATTTCCACAGTACTTTCACATCAGTATTTGATTAAATAACTGGCCCATGTAGCCTAGCCAGGTTGACGGGGGACACATGATTGACACATTAGCAAAGACAATCACAGCAAGTTGCATTAACATCTACAAAGGAAACACAAAAGGGGCAGAGAGTGAGAGACCCCAGTGTGATGGGGCTGGTGGGGACACTCAGGAAAGAGTGATTTTACTCTCAGGGAATGAAATCTGAGCTGAGATGAAAGGATGAGAGGGAAGAATGATGAGAGGGAAAGAGCTTGGGCAAGAATGTTCCCAGAAGAGGAAAGAGCACATACCAATTTGGGGAAGAAGGGGGAAAAAGTCAGTGGTTAGGGCCCAGTGAGCTAGGCGGGGAGGGAGGAGTTGGGGTCCCGAGGTGGACAGGACCCTGGAGTCTGTCTTGATTCCACAAGGGAAGCCTCGGGTCATGCCAGTACCTCCACTCCAGCTGGAGGATGGACTCCAAAAAGAACAGGGGTGGCTGGTGTTGAGGGCCTGCTTCTCCCTAAGGACTTCCCCTGGATATCTCCAATCCTGAAGGTCTAAGGTGAACTTCTCAGGATCCCTGCAAGCTCGGGAAGCCTTCTGCTCAGTGGAAGGTGGCCATCACACCCTGCTAAGGGCCTCAAATCCACTTGGTATTCAAGTCCAGATCTGGGAGTCATCCACGATGTTTGTCTTTCTCTCGTCCTTTCTGTATCATGGAAAGATGGGATTTCTCCCCCACGTCCATCTGCAAAATCTCTGTGATCACAATAAAAACCCCAGCAGGATTCTTTTCTGGAACATGACACAGTGATTCAAGGCGACTCATCTAGTAGTTCAATAAGACAAGAATTGCCAGGAAACTTCTAAATAAGAAGACTCCAGAAAGGGTTCTAGCACTATCAGATATTAAAATGTATCACGAAGCTACTATATTTTAAACAATGTGGCTCTGGCACAGGAAAAGACAGATGAGTCAGTGGAAAGGAAATAGATAAAAGTATATATGGGAATTAAGACAATAGCAAAGTGGCATTTCAGATCAGCAAGGGAGACTCAATACACAGTGCTGGAAAAACTGACTGGCCATCTGCACAGTAAATCTGGATCTTCTACCTCCCTCCTGACATCAAGATAAATTCAGATTCAAAGATTAAAATAGAGGAACCCATAAAAGCACTATAAGAAAACAAGGGTGGGTATTTTCATAATATCAATGTAGATCAAGCTCCTCCTATCATGACATGAAATCCAGAAGCCATAAAGGAAAATTTTATAAAATTGTCCACACAGAATTTTGAAACTTGCGTACAGAAAAAAACACCATGAAAGTCAGAAGATAAATGACAAATTTAGGAAAATCAAAGTTTTGGAACACCTGACAGACAAAAGGTGATTTACTTAATATTTACAAATAAAAGTAGTAGACTGTCTCCGACAAGAATTTCGTAACAATATCATTCACAGTAGCCAAAAACTGCAAGCAACTCAGGTGTCTATCAGTAGAAGAAGGGATAAAAGCAACTCCACTGTATCCATGCAATGCAATACCAGCATCAACACAGAGGGATACTCCTTGGACACTTGTCAAATGCATTATGCTGCCAAAAAGAAGTCAGACTCAAAAAACACAGGTACTGTATAAATCCATTTATACAAAGTTAAAATAGATAAAAGTCATCAGAAGTGAAGAAAATCAGAACAATGGGACCCTCACAGCAGTATGGGGATTGACTGAAAAGGGGGACAAGGAGACTTTCTGGAGTGGTGGTCAATTTTCTATCCTGCTAAGGATGTGAGTAACACACGTGTATGCACTGCCAAAACTCAGAGAATGGTTTGCTGAAGATCAGGACATCTTGCTGTTAAAAACATATTGCCTAAAATAGAAAAATCTTAAACAAATATTGAACTCTAGTTAATGATCTGCTGGAGTGCTTAGGGGTGAAGTTTACTCATATCTGCAACTGATTTTGAAAGACATTTTAAAAAGATGCTTGATGGGTGGATAAAGGGATGGGTAGAGAGACAGAGAGGTGTGATTAGGCAAGTAGAAAAATGTGTTAATCGTAGACTCTAGGAGGTGGGTCTGTAGAGATTCAATATACATTTCTTCAAACTTTTCTGATGACTTAACATTTTTCAAAATCAAATATTGGGGGAAAAACAGTTTTTAAAAGTAGAGGGATGCTTTTTAAATAAATGTCTAACAATTTGAGGTGGGAGAAAAAGGTCATAGAGACCAGTTTTTTATTTGAAAAAAAGACAGGGGAATGTTTGATTTTCCTACAGCTTCTTTTCTGGAAGCCAGTGTAGCTGAGCACAAAAGTACAGGCACCTCAACAGCCACTCACTACAACTAGACAAATTGGTTTTGTCTCACCTCTTCTGACACCATTTTGCAAAAACTGATCACTCAAACCATCGTTTACTTGTTTTTCTCACCTGAACTGTCTCCATAGTCTCAATATTTTTTTAATCAAAATATTGGTTTTATTTTTCTAATTTTTATTGAAATATACTTGATTTACAACGTTGTGTTAGTTTCAGGTATATAGCAAAGTGATTCAGTTATGTTTTATATATATAATATATATGTTCAGTTATGTTTTATATTATATATATATATATATATTCTTAGATTCTTGTCCATTATAGGTTATTACAAGATACTGAGTAGACTACCCTGTGCTATACACTTGATCCTTATAGGTTATCTACTTTATATGTAGTAATGTGTATCTGGGGCTTCCCAGGTAGCACTAGTGATAAAGAACCCACCTGCCAATGTAGGAGACATAAGAGACATGGGTTCAGTCCCTGGGTCAGGAAGATCCCCTGGAGGAAGGCATGGCAACCCACTCCAGTATTCTTGCCTGGAGAATCCCCATGGACAGAGGAGCTTGGCAGGCTACAGTCCACTGGGTCACACAAAGTTGGACATGACTTAAGGGACTACTCATGCATGTAAATGTGTATCTGTTAATCCCAAACTCCTAGTTTTATCCCTCTTCCCACCTTTCCCCTTTGGTATCCATAAGTTTGATTTCTATGTCTGTCAATGTATTTTAATTGTTCTTTTTAAATGTTTCTATTTTCACCTTCTTAGTTAAAGTACCTTGATAAACATTTATTCTTTTGTATGTACTACATAAAAATTCAGATAGAGCTCTTTCAAATCACTAAGAAAAAAACTAACTGCCCCAGCAGGAGGAAATGAGCAAAGGATATGAACAGTCAGTTAATAGAAGAGACAGAAATTGCCAGTGAACACAGAGGATGCTAAACCTCCCCTGTAATGAAAGGAAGGCCAATAGCACCAACGATGCTCTGTTGTTGCCCTTGTCAAGACCTTTCTATCAATCTGGTCTCAAACATAACAACAGACAATAGCCAATGAAGCTGGAGCCTGGGCACACATGTGTTCTCTCTCCTCCACTCCTCTATGGAGGACAAATGCATATAACTTTTGTGGGCACAGCTTAACAATTATTGGGAGAATTTCAGCCTTGGCCATGCATCAGAACTGCCCATGGAGCTTTTGAAAAATACACCTTCCTGTGCCCTAACCTCAAATAATATCATTTAGAGGGGCTAGAGTGGGACCCACAGATCTGTTTTTAAAACTGCAAGATTGAGTATGACTGGCTTGGCTTTGGACATGATAGGAGTTTTTTTTCAGAGAAATTCACATAGGTATTCAAAGATATGTGAACAAAATTGTTGATTACAGCATTGTCAGACCTAGCCCTATATTGGAAACAATTCAAGTGTCCAAAATAAGGGCCAATTAAAGCCATTCGATGGAGTAGTATATAGCTGTTAAAAGCATGCAAAACTTTTCATTTGGTGGAAGTCTGGGTTCCACTGTTCAAACTAGAATCCATCCAAAGCCAACTTCTACCAATCTGAGAGCCTCAAACATTCCTTTCTTGTTTAGATCCTCTCATCTTTCCCCCTCCAGAAAGCCAGTCAAAGGGCTCATTAACTGACCATCAGTCCTATCTACTAGAAGAAATATTCCAACAGCAAGCCAAAGAATAAAAGGTCCAACCAGAAATGAGATGTGGCATTTCTCTGTGAAAGGAAAACTCTGAGGCACCTGCAATTTATGTGTAAAGACTCATAGGATGGAGATCAGATCGGCTATAGGTGTGAACTTGCATGTTGCCTTGCAGAGATGCTTTCTAGGAATTGAAAGCTTTGAGGAATGGACAAGTAGCAACAAGACGCAGCACTTGCCAAAGAATCTTAGCAGCAAATTTGATTCAATTTCAGGGCCAATATCTAAACTTCGCTCTAGTAATCTTAGGATCACGATGGGGAAAGCTGGTAGGTTTCTGCAATGGCAGTTGTCTTTTTTTCCTTCTCGGGTCTGTCCTTCTCCCTCCAGGGTATCTGAAACCTAACGTTACCTACATTGTGGGACTGCCTTTCAGATTTCAGTGTGCTTAGTCCCGTTGTATTGATTCTCCCTCCTCTGGCACATCATATGTGTATCTTCAGATTCTAGAGTGCATGATAAGAGTAGACCCAGTATCGAGGGTAGAAAGCAAAAAACTGGTGGGACAAAGAGAGCTGGAAATAGACATTGGTGATTTGACATTGTATTGTTTCCATAAACATGATCACATTAAGGTGAATGTTTTTCTGCTCCATACCAATCGTCTTTCCATTTTCAGTGCCAGATACATGTGTTTAAAGGATCATACCATTAAAACTCAATTTGCCTTAAAAAAGAAAGTGCATGGCAGGAGCCGCCCCCACCCCCACCTTACATACATACCTGAGACCTACCACAGTGCTTCCTTGGCTTCCCTGGTGGCTCAGACAGTAAAGCGTCTGCCTGCAATGTGGGAGACCTGGGTTTGATCCCTGGGTAGGGAAGATCTTCCTGGAGAAGGAAATGGCAACCCACTTCAGTTCTCTTGCCTGGAAAATTCCATGGATGGAGGAGCCTGGTAGGCTACAGTCCATGGGGTCACAAAGAGTCAGACACAACTGAGAGACTTCATTGGTTCACCACAGTGCAGGCTCTGCTTCTCCCTGTCCTCTGTGCCCTGTTCACCCACTACCCTGTGTCATCACTTCAACCTGCTTTTCAAATGATACAAAAGGAAGTGGCCTTCAAGTCACTACTGCCACCTCTAACCTCCCCCTGAGGCAAGTACACCTGAAGAAGCCAGGCCAGGCTCCCCACTTGACACTGATGTAGGGGGCTGACCAGGAGAGTGCACACACACACACAATGATATTTTCATAAGAGTTCTTGCCACCTGCAGTAACCTGGTCTGCTCATCAGGAAGAAGGTCCCCAGAGCTGTTCCCCAAGGGTATCCCTGGGGCAGGAACAAGGCAGGGGCCTGCTGTTGCCTTGTGTTTTCTGAAACACGGGATAGCCACAGCTGCAAAGCTCCTCTAGGGACAAGGCTCGGCATGCTGACCACTCTGGCCCACAAGCAGAAGTGGGAGGGCTTGGTAAGCGTGGACTCCAGCCTCATGGGACTTGGACATAATCTAAGCTGAAGGGCAGCACAGGGCAACCATGAAGCCTGGAATGCTGGTGCCAGAGCCCCTGGGTTCAAATTCCATGAGTTCACTTCCTGTTCCCTGTGCCTCAGTTTCTCCATCTGCCAAATGAGATAATAATAGTATATCCACCTCAGAAAGCGGTTGTGAGGAGGAAATGAGCCAGTACCTTGCTCAAATGACTAAACGTCATTATACCATTTGACACTCCTGGGAAATAGCCAAGAGAAATAAAAACAAGTGTCCATACAAAAACTCGTTCACAAATGTTCATAGCAGCACTACTCATGGTAGCTGAAAAGTGGAAACCACTCAAATATTCGTTGGGTCAGTAAGCAAAATGTGGTCTCGCCATTCAGTGGAATAGTGTTCCTTCTTAAAAAGGAATTAAATTCTGATTCATGCTACAATTTAGATGAACCTTAACATGATGGTATGTGAAAGACGATGGTCACACAAACTCACATATAATATATATAATTTAATTCATTTGAAAGTCCAGAATAGGCAAACCCAGTAGACAGAAAGTAGATTAGTGGTCGCCAGGGGCTGGGGGCCATGGAGGGGTAAGAGAGTGGCAGCTAAAAGGTAGAAGATTTCTTTTTGTGGTGATGAAAATGTTATCAACTTGGCTGCGGTGATGGCTGCACGTATCTGTGAATCAACTCAAAATGATTGACTTGTACACTTTAAATGGGTAAACAGCACATTGTGTGAATTCTTTGTCCACAAAACTGGTTTAAAAACAAAACTTTTATATTAAGATAAACTGTTAATCCAAAAACCTGTCCTTTCCCATCAAATTAAATTCTAATAAATAAGAACCAGTATGTGAGAAGCCTGGTGACCAGTGCTGGATACCAGCCACTCCCCTCTCCTGGAAGCTCCACCACCACCCCAGGCGGGGATTTGAAGGCAGAACCCTAGCACCTGATTCCTCACCCCTGGGCACAACCTGGCCCTGGCTGGGCTGTGATGACCAAGGCAACAGGCTGGGACCCTACCCGGGAGGGGTCTCTGATTCGAGGGGCAGAGGCCCTTGAGAGAAGAGAAGGTCGTGTGGGGCCAGGGAGCCTCAACCCAGCATCAGTCGGCAAATTTACTTGACACAGATGACCACCTTGACCTCTTTCCATCCTGAGTCCTTCTCGAGTCTTCTGGGAGCATAGGACCATGAGCAGGGGTCAGCCTGGGGCTGGACACAGAAGTCCCTCAGGGCAGCTGGGGACTGCCACCCTGCCCTGTCTCAGGTGGCTGTTTCCACATGGTGACGTTAGCTGGACCCTTTGCAGGATGAGATTGTCCTTTGAATGAGAAATAAATAAGGAAGTGACTTGCTCTTCTGCCTCTAGCAGCTGCTCATATTAAATCTGCCTCCTTAAGCAACAGGCCCATCTCCTCTGTGGTCACCAAGTACCAACCAGGGCTCAAACCACACCCCTTGCTCCACCCTTAGCATCTTTCATGCCCTTATCTCTTTCTCAGCTTTGGCTCTCCTGGCACTTTTCCAGCAGTCTGTACCCATCGTGCCCAGGGACAACCCTACCATCCACCCTGGGGACAATCTCCACCATCTACCCTTGTACATGGGAGCTCTCTGGTTTTCTTAGTTGCTTCTTTTTATCCTTCAAGGAGATGATTTGTAATCTTTTTTAATATAAATTTATTTATTTTAATTGGAAGTTAATTACCTTACAATATTGTATTGGTTTTGCCATACATCAACATGTATCCGCCACAGATATACACATGATTCCCATCCTGAACCCCCCTCCCTCCTCCCTCCCCGTACCATTCTTCTGGGTCGTCGCAGTGCACCAGCCCCAGTTACTAGAGCTAATCAATTATTTGTAATCTTAAAGAAAAACATCATTCCTTGGGCAAAATGTCAAGCTAAAAATTTATTAATGTTTTATTCTCTTTCATATTTCTTTGTGAGAGGTATTCTACCCATAATATTCTGGTCACAGGAAGAAGATAACAAGAAAGATAAAGCCAACTTATGATACCCCAGATAGGATTCTTGTGTTCATGTCAATAAAATCTGGAAAACCAGAGTTTATCTACAGAGTAAAGATTTTTCTTCTAAATTCCTTTGACTCCTGTGGTGGTCAGCTTTACCTGTTACCTTGGCTAGGACCTGTTACCTTGGCTAGTTGTATAATCAAACACTCAGGTAGGTGTTGCCATGAAGGTATTTGGTAGATGTGTTTAACATCTATAATCAGTTGACTTTTAAAAAATTATTTATTTATTTGGCTGCCCTGGGTCTTAGTTGCAGCACACAGAAGCTTATTTGCGGCATGCTAACTCTTACTTGTGGCATGTGAGATCTAGCTCCCTGGCCAGGTATCCTGCATTGGGAGCATGGAATCTTAGACACTGGACCACCAGGAAAGTCCCTCATCAGTAGACTTTAAATAAAGGAGATTGCCCTCCACCATCTAAGTGGGCTTCATCCAGTTGAAAATCAGTTGAAAAGTTTTAAGAGCAAAGACTTAAGATTTCCCTGAAAAGGAGGGAAATTTTGCCTCAAGGCTGCAGAATCACTTCCTGCTGAGTTTCCAGCCTACAGATTTGCCCTACAAACACAGAATTGTGTAGGCCAGCCCCCAGCATCACAATTCCTTATAATACACACACATTCTCTCTCTCTCCTGCGGGTTCCATTTCTATGGTAGAACCCTGACTGATGCAGTGCTCACTGTCATCATATCAAGAACTAAGCCCATTTTCTTATGTGCTACATGTGCAGAAAAGATGAAAAAGAGGCGGTAAGGACTGCCGTCCCGCAGCCTCTCACTCCACTTCAGGCCAAAGGGATGGTGGGGAAAGGAAAGGAAGAGCTAGAAGTGCACATGCGGGTCTCACCTTTCCCCATGGGACTAGAACCCCGTGCGGGCTAGGTGGAGGCTGGGTCCACATGGGAAGGTGATCTAGGGAAGCTGAAAGCTAAGAGGCCTCCTCACTCCCCATGTGAGGGCCTGGGAGGAGCAGCGGTGGTGGGGGACAGCGAGGGGAGGAGCCCATGGGCCCGCCTGGATGCCACCTTGGAAAGTGGTGGAGAGAAGGGGCACCTTTACCTCCAGGTATGACTTGATCCAGGGATCAAATTGTCAACACCTGTTGGATCACTGAAAAAGTGAGAGAGTTTCAGGAAAACATCTACTTCTGCTTTATTGACTATGCCAAAGCCTTTGACTGTGTGGACCACAACAAACTATGGAAAATGCTGAAAGAGATGGGAATACCAGACCACCTGACCTGCCTCTTGAGAAACCTATATGCAAGTCAAGAAGCAACAGTTAGAACTGGACATGGAACAGCAGACTGGTTCCATACAGGGAAAGGAGTATGTCAAGGCTGTATATTGTCACCCTGCTTATTTAACTTATATGCAGAGTGCATGATGAGAAATGCTGAACTGGATGAAGCACAAGCTAGAATCAAGATTGCTGGGAGAAATATCAATAACCTCAGATATGCAGATGACACCACCCTTATGGCAGAAAGTGAAAAATAACTAAAGAGCCTCTTGATGAAAGTGAAAGAGGAGAGTGAAAAGTTAGCTTAAAACTCAACATTCAGAAAACTAAGTTCATGGCATCTGGTCCCATCACTTCATGGCAAATAGATGGGAAAACAGTGGACACAGTGAGAGACTTTATTTTTTTTGGCTCCAACATCACTGCAGATGGTGACTGAAGCCATGAAATCAAAAGACTCTTGCTCCTTGGAAGAAAAGTTATGGCCAACCTAGACAGCATATTAAAGAGCAGAGATATTACTTTGCCAACAAAGGTCCATCTAGTCAAAGCTATGGTTGTTCCAGTAGTCATGTATGGATGTGAGAGTTGGACTATAAAGAAAGCTGAGTGCTGAAGAATTGATGCTTTTGAACTGTGGTGTTGGAGAAAACTCTTGAGAGTCCCTTGGACTGCAAGGAGATCCAACCAGTCCATCCTAAAGGAGATCAGTCCTGAATATTCATTGGAAGGACTGATGCTGAAGCTGAAATGCCAATACTTTGGCCACCTGATGGGAAGAGCTTACTCGTTGGAAAAGACCCTGATACTGGGAAAGATTGAGGGTGGGAGGAGAAGGGGATGACAGAGGATGAGATGGTTGGGTGGCATCGCCAACTCAACTGACATGAGTTTGAGTAAGCTCCAGGAGTTGGTGATGGACAGGGAGGCCTGGCATGCTGCAGTCCATGGGATTGCAGAGAGTCAGACACAACTGAGCGACTGAACTGAACTGATGACTTTAAAAGGTATGACCTCCAACCTGACAAGACCACCCTCCTCAGTGGAGGCCCATGAGGTCCCTGACAAAGACCCCTTTGTTTTAGCACTTGTGAAGAGTTGCACAGCTATACATTTCCAGCCCAGACACCAGGCTCTGCATCATCACTGCTCACACCAACACTCAGGAGCTTGGCTGAGAGGCCCTTCTACACAAGAGGAAGCTGTGCTCACAGAGGTAGAGCAACTTACCTGAGGTCATGCAGGTGATGAAAGAGGAGTCGAAAAGAACCCACAAGTGCCCTCTTATCCCTCTGTGCTTAGCCACCAGGCAGCAGCACCATGCAACAGCAAAAGACACCCTCCAGAGGCACCGCTGGGCCCAGCAACAGGCCTGGGCAGCTACCAGCTGCTCTCTCCTCCTCAGATGTTCACCTCCAAGTGTGGCTCTAGAGGCAGAAGAGTCACAGGAAGAATGGTGACCTCCACACCCTCATTTCACAGTAAAGAAGCCACAGAACAAAAATGCAGGGCCTCAACTGAGGCCAGGGAGTTGCCTTTACTTTTGGGGGTCCACTGCCCCAACCTACCATGGGCAGATGACCTCTAGGAAAGTGAAACCCCTGTGCCAGGATCTGCTCAGTCCCTGGGTGGGGAGTGAGCAGAGGCCTCATCAAGGTGTCCAGCAAGCTTGCCGTGGTACATATAGTCAGCCCAAGACTGGGCCAGTCTCTGCCTTGTGCCACCTGAGATGAATGGGTGGCATCACCAGACCAGGAACTTCAGAGTGCTTCCAACATGGGAATCACTAGAATGGGGTCACCAACCCAGCCCAAGGCAAGCTATGAGGAAGGCCCTTGTCTTAGTCAGCTGGAGCTGCCATAACAAAATACCATGGACTGGGTAGCTTAAACTACAGACACTTATTTTCTCTTCATTCTGGCATTTGGGAAGCCCAAGATCAAGATGGCCGCAGATTTGGTTCATGGTCAGACCCCACTTGCTAGCTTGTAGATAGCCACCATCTTGCTATATCCTCATAGGATGGAGAGAAAGAGCTCTGATGTCTCTTCCTCACTTGTAATGGAACAGTCTTTATTGGATTAGGGTTCCACCCTTATGACTTCATTTAACCATTATCACCTCCTCAGAGGCTCTATCTCCATCTAGAGTCACATTGGGGATTAGGAATTCAACATATAAATTTGGGGGGGAGGGACAGAAACATCCAACTCATAATAGCCCTTCTGTAACTTCTACCTACCATTGGGATATCCAGGTTGTCATTCCATTTGGAGGCTCTCCAGGTAGAACAGAAAGCATGGGGGGATTTGCCAAAGGCCAGTGAGCAACCTGCCTGATTTTGTTAAATGTCCTTGCTGAAGGGTGTCCCAGATGGACAGAAGTGAAGCCCATATGCATGGCCAGTGTCAACAGTTCTTAGATTCCTGTTAAAACTCTAGCAGGCAAACACGACAGTGCCTGGCATGTACCCACACAGTCACAGTGAGGTGTTGGGGACATGCTCATAAAAGTCAGAAGAACACAATTCTGTCATCAAAATGGCCTGCTACAAACTCAAAAGGCCAGGGAGCATGAGAGCATCAAAAAGATGCTACATAGTCTCCAAAAATGTTCCTCGAAGAGGCAGAGCTTCAGTTCACCCATAAAGTCAAACGGCCCCCTCTGGGATTGTTCTGGGTACCGTAGATGCCTTAGAGACACAGGGCCCATATTCTCCAGTCCAGTCCACCAAAGAGACTCATGATCTGCTGGAATGTAGCCAGGACAAGGACAGGAGCCCAGGGCACTCAATGTCACAGTTCTGATTTGAGTTCATTGGCAACATTTTAAAAATGGAAGCTTCCTCCCCACACCAAATTCTGATAGATTTTGTGTTTGGCTTAGAATATCTTTGCCTCTAAAGTTCTCTTCCATACCAATTTTAGTGTTTGCTGTGTTTCCTCTGTGAATGCCCAGCACTGGGCCAAGTGTTTTTCATGGGTGCCTGGTGAAGTGGAACCTTGCCCCTTTGCCAGTCCCTTCAAGATCCCCGGAACAGTATTTTTGTTTGTTTGGGGGGGGGTTGTTTTGGTTATTTTTATCATAAGAGAGTCCTGGGCCTCACCCCTCACAGTTCTGGGAAAATGAGGCAGCCTGACAAAGGCTGTCTCTCTTCAAAGCTCTTGATGCACAGAGTTGAGCTGGGCTGGGCTGGGCTCCAGGCCCCAAGAGAGGGGCTCAGAGATGCCAGGGACAAGCTGCTCAAGGGTTGGGGAGCCTGGGAACCTGGCAGGGGCAGGCTGGGGAGCGTTCCTGACCCTGTCAAACCCAGGCTGGAAGAACCAGACATGAACATGAGGCAAAGGGCGGGGCAGCCAAAGTCGCATGTTTCCAAACAACCTCTTTTAACAGCAGAAGCATGTTGGCTATTTCTTGGTGTTTGACATTTTCTCTAGTGAAGAGAGGCCAGGGGGCCCAAGGGGAAGACTGCACGCAGAGTCTGGGTTTGAGTTACAGCTCAGTCTCTCTGTAGCGGTGTGATCCTGGGCAACTCAAGAGCCTCCGTCAGAGTTCCCCAGCCAGAAAGGGCCAATCCAAGAAGCAGATGTTCAAAGCCAGTGCTCTGAACCATGATACCACACTGCTCAGCAGCGATGCCAAGAAATGGTGTTATCTAAGTCTTCTCAGTGGTGCTATGTGCTTCTGTGTTGCTGGAGAAGACCCTTGAGACTCCCTCCAACAGCAAGGAGATGTCAATCCTAAAGGAAATCAACACTGAATATTCACTGGAAGGACTGATGCTTTTGAACTGTGGTGTTGGAGAAGAGTCTTGAGAGTCCCTTGGCTGCTAGGAAATCAAATCAGTCAATCCTGAAGGAAGTCAGTCATGAATATTCATTGGAAGGACTGATGTTGAAGCTGAAGCTCCAATACTGTGGCCACCTGATGCAAAGAACTGACTCATTTGAAAAGACCCTGATACTGATCACTCATTATCAGAGAAATGCAAATCAAGACCACAATGAGGTACCACTTCACACCAGTCAGAATGGCTGCGATCCAAAAGTCTGCAAGCAATAAATGCTGGAGAGGGTGTGGAGAAAAGGGAACCCTCCCACTGTTGGTGGGAATGCAAACTAGTACAGACACTATGGAGAACAGTGTGGAGATTCCTTACAAAATTGCAAATAGAACTGCCTTATGACCCAGCAATCCCACTGCTAGGCACACACACTGAGGAAACCAGAATTGAAAGAGACACATGTACCCCAATGTTCATTGCAGCACTGTTTATAATAGCCAGGACATGGAAACAACCTAGATGTCCATCAGCAGATGAATGGATAAGAAAGCTGTGGTACATATACACAATGGAGTATTACTCAGCCATTAAAAAGAATACATTTGAATCAGTTCTAATGAGATGGATGAAACTGGAGCCAATTATACAGAGTAAAGTAAGCCAGAAAGAAAAACACCAATACAGTATACTAACACATATATATGGAATTTAGAAAGATGATAATGATAACCCTGTATGTGAGACAGCAAAAGAGACACAGATGTATAGAACGGACTTTTGGACTCTGTGGGAGAGGGCAAGGGTGGAATGATTTGGGAGAATGGCACCGAAACATGTATACTATCATGTAAGAAACGAATCGCCAGTCTAGGTTCAATACAGGATACAAGATGCTTGGGGCTGGTGCACGGGGATGATCCAGAGAGATGATATGGGGTGGGAGGTGGGAGGGGGGTTCAGGATTGGGAACTCATGTACACCTGTGGCGGATTCATGTCAATGTATGGCAAAACCAATACAGTATTGTAAAGTAAAATAAAGTAAAAAAAAAAAAAAGAAGAAAAGAAAAGACCCTGATGCTGGGAAAGACTGAAGGCAGAAGAAGAAGGGGATGACAGAGGATGAGATGTTTGGATGGCATCACCGACTCGATGGACATGAGTATGTGTAGGCTCTGGGAGCTGGTGAAGGACAGGGAAGCCTGGCGTGCTGCAGTCCATGGAGTTACAGAGTTGGACATGACTGAGCGACTGAACAACAACAGTCTTCTTAGTTATAATAATAACCCTAACATAGGAACACTCCACATTGTCCAGTATCCAAGGACACCCCTGAAGTCTATGTATTTTTCCACTTCTCTACACAACTATTCCACATTTTCACCTCCCTTCACCCAAAAGTAGAAACAATCAGACCATAACTGGCACATACCTACCATGGGCTCACACCTGTACCTGCTCACCCTGCCTCTCCTGCTGTTACCACAGAGACCCGTCCTTGTGCCCCTCCCCAGAATCCTGGATCCCAGTCACATCACCTTCAAAAGAGCTTTGCTCCTGCATTTATCCCGGTTATCTCCTTTCACTGCTGCGCACTCAATCCCTCCCTCCTCTGGATGATTCTCCCTGTATCCCTCTCCTTAGCTCCTTATCTCCCTCAAGCTAACTGCCTCACTTCTCTGCTTCTACTCACAGCATAAGTTCTTCGAAGACTGCCCTCTACAGCTTACTGTCATGTCTTCATTCCCACTGTCTCACCAGGTCACTCTAATCGGGTTCCCAGCACCATCACACCAGCACAACAGTTCTTATCAAAGTCACCAGCTGAGGTTCTGCAGACGAGAAGCTCGGCAGATCCCGGGTGGTCCCTGCACTCTCCCGGCATGAAGACATCAGGGGGTTTCCTTGGGTACCTAGTTCAGGCTTCCCAAGATTTGAGGAGAGGGTCCAGGGTCTGTTGTCCTTCAGCTAGACTCCCAGATGGCTAAGAACTCCTTCTATGGGAATCAAGAACTCAGGCTCTGGTAGCAAATGACATGTAAGAGGACTTGGGGGAAAAGCAAGGTTTGCCCATGGCAGGAAGGGGACAGCTGGTTCCCTGCTGCTGGCGGGAGGCCACCACTTGCCAGGGCCAGCCAGAAGCTGACCTCTGTTGCAGCCGACATGACTCCCCTGTCCCTGTGCTCTGCTCTGCTCCTGCTGTTGCCCACCACCTCTGGCAGCCATGCCACTGCCAGGTGTCCTTGAAGGGACAGCAGTGGGTGGACCTCCCCAAAGGGCTAGCCTTCTCCACTAAATCCACCACCAGTGCCCATCAACTCACTTTCCACCCTCCACAGGGACTTGTAACATCACATGTGCCCTGTGAACTTGGGCAGGCTCCTCTCCCTCCCTGGGCATCAATTTCCTCACCAAGACGAAAGGGTTCAGTCAAAGTCTCAAGTTCTTTCTAGCACCAACAGTCAGCTAGGCAGAGTGATTCTTTTATATATATATATATATTTATTTATTTATTTTAATTGGAGGCTAATTACTTTACAATATTGTATTGGTTTTGCCATACATCAACATGAATCTGCCACGGGTGTACACGTGTTCCCCATCCTGAACCCCCCTCCCACCTCCC
>NW_024070207.1:53700071-53837171 GCF_014754425.2 Oryx dammah
TTTGCTGTCTCGCATATAGGGTTATCGTTACCATCTTTCTAAATTCCATATATATGTGTTAGTATACTGTATTGGTGTTTTTCTTTCTGGCTTACTTCACTCTGTATAATCGGCTCCAGTTTCACCCACCTCATTAGAACTGATTCAAATGTATTCTTTTTAATGGCTGAGTAATACTCCATTGTGTATATGTACCACAGCTTTCTTATCCATTCATCTGCTGATGGACATCTAGGTTGCTTCCATGTCCTGGCTATTATAAACAGTGCTGTGATGAATATTGGGGTACACGTGTCTCTTTCAATTATTCTGGGACCACAGAGCCAGATGGCCTGGGTTTGAATCTGGTCACTGCCACTTCCTAACTGCATTATCACAAAGTTACTTTCCTTCTCTGAGCCTCAGTCTGCTCGTTAGTAAAATAGGCATCATTATGAGACCTGCCTTGGAGAATCTTTGCAAAGATCCAGTGACACTCTTCCCACAGAGCAAGCAGCTGGCCCGGTTCTCCCAGAGTGTGAACAACTCACCTCTTGTTATCTATCACACACTCCTGATTGTCCTCAAATGCACCTGCCACCACTGGGATCATGGGAAAATGCTGACAAACTTCCAACCTGCAGCTGCTATGCAGGAGGGGCCACCTGCCTCCGTAAATCCTTTGGGAAGGATCCAATCAAAATTGATTTCCTTCTTCATGGTGGCAGGACCTGGGGACTGGGGAGCCCACCATGCACAGCTCCTCTGAGGTCTGGCTGAGGCGACTAGAAAGAGAGGTCTGTTTTCTCAGCATCTGGGTGTTTGGCTGGATTCTGCGTTCCCAGGGAGGCTGTTTCTGATCCAGAATTGATTATTCTAATCAAGGCACTCCAGTGCTCAAACTGTTAGGCAGAAATAGGGTAGAGTGGTGTAACAGTGTGACTGAAAGGAATTAAATCAGAGCGTGCTTTCCTGAGAGGTGTCTCAAATAAATGCACAAGGTTTACATGCAGCAAAGGCAATCGTGGAAACCTTAGGCTCTAATGGACACAGACCGGGACAATGAGGAGGCACGTTTTCAGGGAAAGGCTTCACGTGCTCCTTCCCCACATGGCAGTTGTTCTTCAAGATGCAATCTGGAAGCTTCCAACAAACCCAGAAGCCTTGGCCAGAATGAGATTGCTCTCAGTCTAGGGAAAGGCAGAGATGGCGGGGCAATGAGATGCAGGAAGGGTGCCACTAGGGATGCTCTGGGGAGAAGACCAATGGGAATCCTCTCTGTATGGAGGCTCCCAGGCCTCCCTTCCTGAAGAAGCACTGGGATATCAACATTAGAACTCTAGAAAAAATGGGGTAGTTGAAAGCTACCCTGGACTTGGCCTGGGGTGGGGGTAGGATGGCAAAAGGGAGACCAAGGCATGTGAAGCAGCAGGAGGTGGCCCTGAGCAAAGGCACGTTTGGAGTGTGGTCCTGGGGTGGACACTCAGGCTCCTCCAGTGGACACCCAGGGAGTGCAGGCCCTGCTCTTCAGCTGTTAGGGAGATGCGGTGACAAAATTTGAGAAGCATCAGCATACTGGTGTAAAAGGTGGCGTCTGGCATCAGATGAACATGAGTTTCCATGACACTTCTGTTATGGGTTGCATTGCAGATCTCCCTCCCCTCAAAGTTAAAGTCCTAACCCCCAGGACCTTGGAACGTGAACTTACTTGGAAATAGGGTTGCTGTGGACGTAATTAGATAAGATGACATCCCCATGGAGTAGGTGGGTGCCTCACCCAATACAACTGGGGTCCTTAAAAGAATGGCAAACGTGGACACAGAGAAGCACAGAGGGAGAAGATGGCCAAGTGAAGATGAAGGCAGAGATCAGGGTGATGCTTCTACAAGACCAGGAACATCAAAGATGGCCAGCAAAGTTCTGGACACTGGGAGAGAGGCCTGGAACGCATTCTCCCTGTCAGCCCGTGGAAGGAACCAACCCTGCCCACACCTTGATCTCCATCTTCCAGCCTCCAAAACTGAGAGACAACCCATTTCTGTTGTTTACAGTTTGTGGGGCTTTGTTATGATAGCCTCCCTTCATGGCTAGACTTCACCCTTGGGAAGATCGTGGGGGGTGGTGCTTGAGCAGGTGATATTAATACTTGAGAATGATGACACCTGCATGAGGACAGGAGACTAAGGGTGGACATCAGGCCCTGACAGAGTCAGTGTGGCTAAGTGAGCAGAGGAGCCATCAGGCTGAGTCAGTCTTGCTTGAGGTCATGTAGAGTCCAAGTCAGGGAAAGCTGACCCAGAAGCTGGGGTGGCCAGGGAGGAGGGAGCAAGGGTGCTTCCAAGGGTGCGGGCAGCCCATCAGTAATCAGTGTCCAAACTAGAACCTTCCCAGGCCTTCAAGACCTGGACCCCCTCTATCTCCAAAGCCCCAGAGGCCCAAGAACTTCACTTAGAGCTGGGAGGAAGATGGCAGAGAATCATGGGGGTAAAAGCTCAGCCTGGTGCCCGGCACTGCAAACACCCCAGAAGCACAGGAACATGCACACCCTTTACCAGACAACAAAAGCAGACACTTCCAGTGCGGGTGCCCAGTGGCGGGGTGGGGGTGAGGGGGTGGGGGGAGGTGGTTGGGTTCCTGGCCCCAGGGGAGTTGGTGCAGGGCCCCCTGTCTTTCCTTAGTTTCTCGTCCTGGGCCCATCTCAAAGGTAGGCATCATTCCCAAGTATTAGAATTGCCTGCTCGCTGCCCTTCCCTGTCTTTGTGCCACCAGTGGCCCAGTTCCCTCCATTCTAAGTGAAAAAGCGGAGCGTGCCAGTACTGTCCTTGGTCTTCCCCTCATCCCTCTTGATGTAGGTGTTCCCTTACCCCTCCTGTCCATTTCATTGTCATCAGTGGATAGCAGAGGGCACCATGCAGTCCCGAGGCAGTCCTGACGGACTCCACGATTAGGTTTTTGTTACTTGTTTTTTGAACTGTCCTTCCAAACTAGCAAGTGTTTGGAAATTAGGGAAAAAATTAAATTCTCACCAACAGTTGCTGTTACAGTTGAATCAATAAAGACTTTAAGTATATATAAAAAGAAGGAATTGCCTGCTCAATTATATATATATTATATATGTATTATATATAATATATATATATCACTAAATCACTTTGCTGTATACTTGAGACTAACACAATATTGTAAACCAACTATACTCCAATAAAAAATAAAAATTAAATTAAAAATATAATTGCCTACTGGAGGTCTGACCGATTTTATCAATGAGAAGGTCAAGCTATGGGAAGAAGGAACATGAAAATTCAAGCCCTGCCTCCAGCATGCCAGTGCCCCTCGCGTTTTTCAGCTGTGTCATTCTAACAACTGAACAGAATGAGATGCAGCCCTGGAGGACGATCTGGGGCATAGCCCAAAGCTTTCATTTTGATACCTAATATGTTATAGCTCAAAAGTCCAAATGATTGGAGAAGTAGTGGGAGGGAGGCCCAAGAGGGAGGGGATATATGTATACATATGGCTGATTCACTTCCTTGTACAGCAGAAACTAACACAACATTATAAAGCAATTATACTCCACTAAAATAAAAAAAAAACTATTGTAAACCTACAGAAAAATAATCCGTATGGGGTTTGCATTCAAAAGCATACTACATCCATGTCTGTTTAAAAAGAAAAAAACTAATCTTTACGTTACTGACTAGTTACATTAACTATTTCCCCCCAGTTTTGGAGTAAAATTTACCCTCCAGGAAGACAGGGATCAAAGCTGGAGAAAGCTGGTGTGGCTCCAGGCTGTCTTTTGGTACTGACAAGCACTCACGACTTCCCTCTTCCCCTGGAGCATGAAACACCTCCTCACACACTGCCCTCAGGTTGCAGGCCTGTGTGGGGCAGTCCTGGCTCTCCCCAGCTCTTCTGGCCTTGCTCACTCCCACTCCTAGCACTGGCACCTGTCCTCCTGGCGGCTGCATGCTGTCCCTGGCGGGGGAGCGGGGCAGGGGCGGGGGCGGGGGGTTGTGCTCCCAACCCCTGTGGAGGCTCAAGACCTTGCATACCGCAGCCAGGCAGCAACCCAAGGCCTCTACCCGCCCTTAGGCCTGGGCATGAGCCCTGCCTCCTACCACTTGAGTGGCTAGGGCTGTGCTTGAATGGTCAGAGGCATTTGGTGGGGTCTGTATGGCTGTCTCTCCTTCCCTTGAAGACAGTGCAATGCTCACTCATTCATGCTTGGGATCATGTACTGTATGCTAAGTCCTTGGCCTGGAGCTAGGTATAAGTGACAACAGGAAGTGATCACAGGGTCATGGTGGGAAAAGGTGTGATAGTACAGGATGGTGGGCTTCCCTGGTGGCTCCGCAGGTGAAGAACCCGCCTGCAGTGCAGGAGACCCCAGTTAAATTCCTGGCTTGGGAACATCCCCTGGAGAAGGGATAGGCTACCCATTCCAGTATTCTTGGGCTTTCCTGGTGGCTCAGATGTTAAAGTATGTGCCTGCAATTCAGGAGACCCCAGTTAAATTCCTAGTTTGGGAACATGCCCTGGAGAAGGGATAGGCTACCCATTCCAGTATTCTTGAGCTTCCCTGGTGGCTCAGATGGTAAAGAATGTGCCTGCAATCCAGGAGACCCCAGTTAAATTCCTGGTTTGGGAAAAACCTCTGGAGAAGGGGATGGCTACCCACTCCAGTATTCTTGCCTAGAGAATTCCATGGACAGAGGAGCATTGCAGGCTACAGTCCATGGGTTTGCAAAGAGTCAGATATGACTGAGCAACTTTCACTACAGGATGGTACGTTGTCTAGGCCAAGGCAAGCTCAGGGAGTTGTAAAAGCACAAGGGAGAAGGCCACACTTGGCCAGGGTGGGAGTACAAGGGATGGCTCATTCCTGGAAGGAGTGATGTATACGAAGAGACAGGAAAGACCTCAAAGAATCTGCTTAAGGAAGAGTGTTTCAGGAGAAGCCAATGACATATGCTTCCAGTGTCCTGACCTTGCGATAATCAGAAAACCAACAACCCTTTTCAGCTAAGAGTCTCCAAGCACCTCCATTTGTGCTATGCACCCCAGGATGGTGGGCCTAGGATTAGTATCTGTGACCACATGAGAAGTTCGTGTGTGTACCTGGCATCCCAGCATGCCACGGTAGGGTCCCATTGGCCCAGGTTCGGGGATCTGTGAGGAGAAGAGATGGTGTCTCACTGGAGGGGCATGCCCCTAACTCACCACACCTATGCTTGCGACAGGGGAAGTGGCCTGCTCTGGACTGTATGTCTGTGTCCTTCCATAATTTGTATGTTGAAGCCCTTCCCTCCAATGTGATGGTGTTTGGAGGTGAAGCCTTTGGGAAGTAATTAAGACTAGATGACATCATGAAGGTGGAACCTCATGAATGGGACCCTTATAAGAGTCATGAGGGGCTTCCCTGGTGGCTCAGCAGTAGGAATCTGCCTGCCAATGCAAGAGACCTGGGTTCCCTCCGTGGGTCAGGAAGATCCCCTGGAGGAGGAAATGGCAACCCACTCCAGTATTGCGCCTGGCAAATACCATGGACAGAGGAGTCTGGCCAAGGTAGGGAGAGGTCAAGAGGCTTAGTTAGCATCATTTGCCTTCTTCCAGAGGCATCAGGAAATACCCTGGAGCCTCCCCTGCAGCAAGTACAGGGGCCGTGGGGAGAGGTGAATAGACCCATGGCACCACTGGGAGGTGGGAGAAGGAGGTTCTCCTAGTCCAGCTCTCCCAACACTGTATGATCCTAAGTACACTATGAAGGTCTCCATGCCCAGCTCAATGCCTCTATGATAGTGGGTGCCCGACAGAGACATGTCACACGTGTAAGAGGATGGGTGGATGCAGAGATGGGGAGAGAACACAGGTGATATGAAGCAGGCTGGGCAAGGGTAGGGGTACCTACAGAAAAAGTGGGCTTTCACTCGGAAAGGGTCCTCAGAATGCAGGGAGGAGTGCCAGGCAGCCTCCCTGAGCACACCAAGCAATGCTCACAAAAATCCCTGGAGGCAAAGACTCTCCCCGCTCTCCCCTTCCCATCTAGTTACAGATGGTCCATCAGAGGCTTAGGAAGCCAAGGCCACTTTCTCAGGGCACCAAATGACTAAGTGGCAGAGATGAGATTCGAGCACAGGCTGAGAGCCTCAGGGTCCATGGAGCATGAGATGGGGAGCTGAGAAGGCAGAGCTCTTGTCCCCAACTCCCAGCTATAGCAAGTCCTGTCATTCATTTTTCTACAGGGACGCACCTAAGATTTCCCTGGAAAGAGGGCCCTGCAGCTTCGGTACTGCACTGCACTCTGACTTGGGCCCCAGAGTTGCCACCCCTCAGGCAGCGGCCCCTCTGTCTGAAACCCCAACCCATCGCCCTCTGGGAATCTGGGTGATGACTCTTATATCACTGCACATCTGGGAAGAGATGCAGGGACTGGCACAGGCACGTTTAACATGACCCTGGAGTATTATTCATAACCAGAGGGCGCCAGTGCATGTCAAATTCAGAGGGTGACACAAGGACAGGCTGGAGAAGGAGGGGTGAGGTCTGTGGCCAGGAAAGGCCAGTCTGAGAGAGGGGGGAATGGGTCAGACCTGGTGTGGGCCCAGCTACTAAAAGGAGCCACACCAACCCGACCTCTGGTCACCCAGGGCTCCCTGTGGCTGCAGCTCAGGACTTCCAGATGGGAGGATAGTGCTAGGGACTTTAAGCTGCTGCACGCACTCACACACAGGCACATTCCACTTCAACTCTGGCTTCTGCACACCCCCACTCCTTCCTAGCCCCAGTATTCTACCCACCCAGCCACTCACTTATCCTCTCCTTCATTCAGCAAATAATACAAAGCAGCTCTTCTGGGGCAGGCCCTAGGGCCCCAGAGCATTGGAGCAAGCCCCCACCTCTGGGTCTCATCATCCCAGAGAGAAAGTGAGAAAAAACCTCCATGAACAGACAGTGGCAGCAGTGCTGTGATAAGGTAGCCCAGTGACTGGGGGAGCCCCAAGAAGAGAAGGCCTGACTCAGCCCAGGGCTGGGTAGGGGCCTGGCCACATCTGCAGTTGGGAAGTTCAGGTGAAAAGCGGGAACCTAGATTCAAGCCAAATGGCACATGGCATTTCCTTCCAAAACAGTCATTGATCCAGGTGTGAGCCTGTGAACTAAGCAGGCCCATCAGAACCTTTATTGGCTCTTTCATCCATGGATGCAAACAAGACATCACAGAGCCAGAGCTGCTATCTGCTGCCATATGAGGGACCCTGGGGGAGTCAGCCTTTGGATGAATGCTACGGCTGACAGCGAAGAAGGGCAGAAAAATCTGAATGCTTGTGGGGCCTGCCCTATGTTTGGACTTCCTGTTATGAGTTAATAACTTTCCTTATTGTTTACATTTTTTCAAGTGGGTGTAATGACATTTTAAGTTTAGGTGGTAGACAAAGGCCAGGAAGCCATGGTCGGGGATGCTTCATGGCCCTGAGCTGTTAGTAGGGTTACAGGGCCTGGGTGGACTCTTATGCCAAAGCCTAGTGATTCCTGGCATGAAGCTGCCTACCATTTTCATACCTTTGCCTGAAACTGAACCCTGATGTGGACTTGCCATCCTGAGAACAAAGGGGCATTGGGTAGAGAATTTGCTTTTTTAAAAATTCATGACATAAAATCCACAATTTAAAACAAATCAGTGGCATGTAGTATATTCACCATATTATTCAACTAACATCTCTTCCCATTTTCAAAACATTTCCGTCATCCCAAAAGGAAACCCTGTGCCTATCAAACCATTAGTCCACATCCCACTCCCAGTCCTTGGCAGCCAGTAATCTACTTCCTGTCTGTTTAATTGCCTGTTTTGAATATTTCACTTAAAGAGAATTATAGAATATGTGGCCTTTTATATCTGATTTCTTTCACATAGCATAATGCTTTTAAGGTTCATCCATGGTGAACCGAAATAGTCTAGTGGTTTTCCCTACTTTCTTCAATTTAAGTCTGAATCTGGCAATAAGGAGTTCATGATCTGAGCCACAGTCAGCTCCTGGTCTTGTTTTTGCTGACTGTATAGAGCTTCTTCATCTTTGGCTGCAAAGAATATAATCAATCTGATTTCAGTGTTGACCATCTGGTGATGTCCATGTGTAGAGTCTTCTCTTGTGTTGTTGGAAGAGGGTGTTTGCTATGACCAGTGCGTTCTCTTGGCAAAAGTCTATTTGCCTTTGCCCTGCTTCATTCTGTACTCCAAGGCCAAATTTGCCTGTTACCCCGGGTGTTTCTTGACTTCCTACTTTTGCATTCCTGTCCCCTATAATGAAAAGGACAGCTTTTTTGGGTGTTAGTTCTCAAAGGTCTTGTAGGTCTTCATAGAACCGTTCCAGTTTAGCTTCTTCAGCGTTACTGGTTGGGGCATAGACTTGGATTAGGGTGATATTGAATGGTTTGCCTTGGAAACGGACAGAGATCATTCTGTCATTTTTGAGATTGCATCCAAGTACTGCATTTCAGACTCTTTTGTTGACCATGATGGCTACTTTATTTCTTCTAAGGGATTCCTGCCCACAGTAGTAGATATAATGGTCATCTGAGTTGAATTCACCCATTCCAGTCCATTTTAGTTTGCTGATTCCTAGAATGTCGATGTTCACTCTTGCCATCTCCTGTTTGACCACTTCCAATTTGCCTTGATTCATGGACCTAACATTCCAGGTTCCTATGCAATATTGCTCTTTACAGCATCGGACCTTGTTTCTATCACCAGTCACATCCACAGCTGGGTATTGTTTTTGCTTTGGGTCCATCCCTTCATTCTTTCTGGAGTTATTTCTCCACTGATCTCTAGTAGCATATTGGGCACCTACTGACCTGGGGAGTTCCTCTTTCAGTATCCTATCATTTTGCCTTTTCATACTTTTCATGGGGTTCTCAAGGCAAGAATACTGAAGTGGTTTGCCATTCCCTTCTCCAGTGGACCACATTCTGTCAGACCTCTCCACCATGACCCACCCATCTTGGGTGGCCCCGCAGGGCATGGCTTAGTTTCACTGAGTTAGACAAGGCTGTGGTCCATGTGATTAGATTGACTAGTTTTCTGTGATTATGGTTTCAGTGATTGGTTTCTGTGATTATGGTTTCCTTATTGCCAAATTCAGACTTAAATTGAAGAAAGTAGGGAAAGCCACTAGACCATTCAGGTGTGACCTAAATCAAATCCCTTATGATTATACAGTGGAAGTGAGAAATAGATTAAGGGCCTGGATCTGATAGATAGAGTGCCTGATGAACTATGGAATGAGGTTCGTGACATTGTACAGGAGACAGGGATCAAGACCATCCCCATGGAAAAGAAATGCAAAAAAGCAAAATGGCTGTCTGGGGAGGCCTTACAAATAGCTGTGAAAAGAAGAGAAGTGAAAAGCAATGGAGAAAAGGAAAGATATAAGCATCTGAATGTAGGGTTCCAAAGAATAGCAAGGAGAGATAAGAAAGCCTTCCTCAGTGATCAATGCAAAGAAATAGAGGGAAACAACAGAATGGGAAAGACTAGAGATCTCTTCCAGAAAATTAGAGATACCAAGGGAACATTTCATGCAAAGATGGGCTCGATAAAGGGCAGAAATGGTATGGACCTAATGGAAGCAGAAGATATTAAGAAGAGGTGGCAAGAATACACAGAAAAACTGTACAAAAAAGATCTTTATGACCCAGATAATTACGATGGTGTGATCACTCACCTAGAGCCAGACATCTTGGAATGTGAAGTCAAGTGGGCCTTAGAAAGCATCACTATGAACAAAGCTAGTAGAGGTGATAGAATTCCAGTTGAGCTATTTCAAATCCTGAAAGATGATGCTGTGAAAGTGCTGCACTCAATATGCCAGCAAATTTGGAAAACTCAGCAGTGGCCACAGGACTCAAAAAGGGCAGTTTTCATTCCAATCCCAAAGAAAGGCAACGCCAAAGAAAGCTCAAACTACCGCACAATTGCACTCATCTCACAAACTGGTAAAATAATGCTCAAAATTCTCCAAGACAGGCTTCAGCAATACATGAACCGTGAACTTCCAGATGTTCAAGCTGGTTTTAGAAAAGGCAGAGGAACCACAGATGAAATTGCCAACATCTGCTGGATCATGGAATAAGCAAGAGAATTCCAGAGAAACATCTATTTCTGCTTTATTGACTATGCCAAAGCCTTTGACTGTTTGGATCACAATAAACTGTGGAAAATTCTGAAAGAGATGAGAATACCAGACCACCTGACCTCTTGAGAAACCTATATGCAGGTCAGGAAGCAACAGTTAGAACTGAACATGGAACAACAGACTGGTTCCAAATAGGAAAAGGAGTAGGTCAAGGCTGTATATTGTCACCCTGCTTATTTAACTTTTATGCAGAGTATATCATGAGAAACGCTGGGCTGGTAGAAGCACAAGCTGGAATCAAGATTGCTGGGAGAAATATCAATAAAGTCAGATATGCAGACGACACCACCCTTATGGCAGAAAGTGAAGAGGAACTAAAAAGCCTCTTGAAAGTGAAAGAGGAGAGTGAAAAAGTTGGCTTAAAACTCAACATTCAGAAAACGAAGATCATGGCATCTGTTCCCATCACTTTATGGCAAATAGACGGGGAAACAGTAGAAACAGTGTCAGACTTTATTTTGGGTACTCCAAAATCACTGCAGATAGTGATTGCAGTCATGAAATTAAAAGACGCTTACTCCTTGGAAGAAAAGTTATGACCAAATTAGATAGCATATTCAAAAGCAGAGACATTACTTTGCCAACAAAGGTCCATCTAGTCGAGGCTATGATTTTTCCAGTGGTCATGTATGGATGTGAGAGTTGGACTGTGAAGAAAACTGAGCACCAAAGAATTTATGCTTTTGAACTGTGGTGTTGGAGAAGACTCTTGAGAGTCCCTTGGACTGTAAGGAGATACAACCAGTCCATTCAAAAGGAGATCAGTCCTGGGTGTTCATTGGAAGGAATGATGCTAAAGCTGAAACTCCAGTACTTTGGCCACCTCATGAGAAGAGTTGACTCATTGGAAAAGACTCTGATGCTGGGAGGGATTGGAGGCAGGAGGAGAAGGGGATGACAGAGGACGAGATGGCTGGATGGCATCACCGACTCGATGGGTGTGAGTTTGAGTGAACTTCGGGAGTTGGTGATGGACAGGGAGGCCTGGCGTGCTGTGATTCATGGGGTCACAAAGAGTCGTACATGACTGAGTGACTGAACTGAACTGATGGTGAACCTTGAAATAAAGTAATTCTTTATTGTATGTGTGTGCTTAGCCGGTCAGTCATGGTCAACCCTTTGCAACCCCATGGAATGTAGCCTGCCATGTTCCTCTATCCATGCAATTCTCCGGGACAAGAATACTGGAGTGGGTGGCCATTCCCTTCTCTAGGTTATCTTCCCGACCCAGGGATTTAACCTAGTTCTCCTCCATTGCAGGCAGATTCTTTACTGTCTGAGCCACCATGGAAGCCAGATACTTTACTACTTTTTTAAAATTTAGATAAAATTGACATATAACATTATATTGGTTTCAAGTGTACAACATACTGTTGTATTTATAAAAGAATTCATTCTTCTTCTATATTAAAAAGAGAGGGAGTAGGGTTGGTTGTTGCAGACTTCTCAGTGTCAGAATCCTTTGTTCTTGCAGCTGTCAAGGTAGGTCAAGTCATGATGTTCCTATAAGCCTCCAGCAAATATTATTCTCTGTTCCAAAACTTTTTATCTCTATATGAATGGGTAAGTGTTATACTCTTAAAGGTCAGAGCCCTGAGGATGGGCCATTCTGTATATCTCAAGCTATAGACAACATTCTTAACTTGTAGCAAAAGCAATAGAATACAAAGGTTAAAGTAAAAGAAGCAGATCCAATATGGAGTCACATTTGTTCTTCCCTATTACACCTCCCCTACCAGGCAGTGAGAGGAGTTCCCCATCCCTGTGGTTGCAACTGAGAGATAATTACCAGAAGCTCCAGCTAAAGAGATGCAGTCTCCCCAGGCTGTTAGCCCAGAGTCTGGCCTCCAAATCCCAAAGGGCAACATGAGATGGGGAAGCCTGGCCAGAAGTAACATTCCAAGGGGCTGCTACAAGCAGAGTTATGAAGAGGGACTTCCCCTTGTGAACCAGTGCTTCTGGGGGTGCTGCAGCCTTGTTTACTCTTGTTCACCTCTCTGAAATCTGTCACTTGGAACAGGGATCTTTGTCATGGACTGAGCCCCTACTCCAGTCCCCGCCTTGTTACTCCAGGTCCCATGGGGGCAGGACCACCACTCTGAGCCCCAACCAACAAGGCTGGGATCCTTCCCTTTGGGTGGTCCTCACAAGCCCCTTCTCCCAGGGGCCAAACCACATCACAGGGCCACTGCATCAGGACAAAAACACACAGCCACTGCTGGCCTTCTCTATGCCAGGCCCTGTGAGTGGAGGATTCAGCGAGAAAAATTTTACTCATGCAATGACTTGACCTCTGGGTGCTAAGAACCTTCCTTGTGCCAGGGCCAGGAGCTGGGTATAGCAAAAGACAGGCCAGATGTGACCCTTGGCCTCGTGAATCCCACATTTGGGAGGGAAGCACAGAAGAAATTTAAAAATACCACAATGATCTACTACTTCACACCCATAAGGATGGCTATAATCAAAAAGACAAATAATAACAATTGTTGGCAAGGATGTAGAGAAATTGCAACCCCTGTGCATTTCTGCTGGGAATGTAAAGGAGTGCAGCCACTTGGGAAAACAATTTGGCAGTTGTTCAAAAAGTTAAAGATTGAGTCATGGTTTGACCCAGCAACTCCACTCCTTGCTAAAGACCTAAAATAATTTAAAACAGATGTTTACACAAAAACCTGTGCACTAACGTTCATAACAGTAAATTTCACAATAGCCAAAAGGTGAACACAACCCAAAGTCCATCTGCTTGTGACTAGGAAAAACAAAATGTGTTAGATACATGCAGTGGAATATAATACAGCCATGAAAAGGAATGGAGTACTGGAGGCTACTATAATATGCCAGAATCTTGAAAACACTGTGCCGAGTGAAAGGAGCCAAACAAAAATGTCACATAATATATGATGTCATTTATGTGTATTGTCCAGAAGAGGCTAATCCCTAGAGACAGGACAGCAGATAGTGGTTGCCAGGGGCCGGGGACAGGGTAAAGGAGTGTGATTGCTAATGGGGATGAGGTTTCCTTTTCGGGTGATGAGAATATTTTGGAACTAGTAGAGTGATGATTGCATAGCATTGTAAATATACCAACTGTCACTCAACTGTCCAGGTTAAGATGGTTATGTGAATTTTACCTCCATGAAAACAAACACATGCCTTGATTTCAGTAATAGCTAGTACTATGTAGACATTGAAAGAGAACAACCAGGGTGGGGTGGGCATTAGCCAGGGAGGTCAATAAAGGCTTCTTGGAGGAGATGATATTTAAGCTAAGACTTGAAGGAACACAAGTTCTTGTGCCCGATGCACGGTGAGGCCAAACAAATTGAAATGCTAGAGTTTGGAAGAGAGAAAGGTCAAGCAAGGAGGTGGGTGACTCATGCACCCCAAACTCTGACATTCTCAAAGGGTTTCAGCAAAGCATTGTTAAAGGCCAGGGGAGGGATGGGCGAGTTTGGTTGTTGCAAACTTCTTGGTGTCTGAATCAGGTCAGGATGTTCCTATAAACTTCCAACAAGAATAATAAATGTTCTTCTCTGTACTGCAACTTTTTGTCTCTATAGGCATGGACTGTTAAAGGTCAGAGTCCCAAGAAAGGACTATCCCATATATTTCAGGATATGGGCAACATTCTTTTATGAAAGGTGCTATAGGGGGTGGGGAGTTACTGGCTAATTTTTGCAATATGAATGTTTGTCAGTCTTTTTGCTCTAAGACTGTTATGGAGATTAAATAAATAGTCTCATTTAGGATTCAGAGACAATGCAGAGCAGGCCTTTGACCTTGCTTCTAACCTGCTTGCTGTGAATGCAAGACTTGCAGCACCTTAGATAAGATGGGGGAGGAATCTTGAGATTGTTGAGCCCCTGAAGGGGACCTGGCCAACAAGGGACCTGGCAAATCAAGCCCCAGGCTTAACAACATTCCAAGTTTTACAAGCTTCCCTTGTGGCTCAGCTGGTAAAGAATCTGCCTGTAATGCAGGAGACCTAGGTTCGATCCCCTAGAGCATCAAATAAGTCAATCCTAAAGGAAATCAACCCTGAATATTCATTGGAAGGAGCGATGCTGAAGCTGAAGCTGCTATACTTTGGCCACCTGTTTGGGAAGATGCTCTGGAGAAAGAAAAAGCTACCCACTCCAGTATTCTGGCCTGGAGAATTCCATGGACTGTATAGTCCATGGGGTTGCAAAGAGTCAGGCATGACTGAACCACTTTCACTTTCACTTTCAAGCTTTACAAGACAAAACAAACAGCATTAACAGGAAACCAGGCTTGCATTTTGGTCACAGATTGATGATGATATCAGTTCGCATCCGTCCTGGGATTATAAGCAGGAACCCAAACTGCAAACTTTGAAGTCTCACCCATGGAGAGGATGTGCTGCCTGGGACCCTCTTCCCAACTGGGACCCCAGATGTGCTGTGACACGGGACTTCCCAGCGCTGATTAAGACTGGATGTTGGTCAAAACCCAATTTGGTGATGTATCTTCTCTCTTTGTATTTCTCTTTTCTTTTAATGTTAGTATGTTGAAAGTAAGCTAGATAATTATCTAATAAATAACTGTATTATTTATTTGTATATAATGAGTGGCTTATTTTGTTAACAAATCCCTTGAACCTGAGACGAAAGTGAAAACTTTCAGCAAAACAAAGACAAAGGACAACAACCTCAGAAGTCTTTTCCAGCAACATTTGTTGTTCAGTCGCTAAATCATGCCCCATTTTTGTGACCTCATAGACCATCAGACTCTATCCTCCAATATCTCCCAAAATTTGATTTGACTCATGTCTGTTGAGTCAGTGATGCTATCTAACCATCTCATCTTTTGCTGCCCCCTTCTCCTTTTGCCTTCAATCTTTTCCATCATCAGAGTCTTTATCAGTGAGTCAGCTCTTAGCATCAGGTGGCCAAAGTATAGCAGCTTCAGCTTCAGCATCGCTCCTTCCAATGAATATTCAGGGTTGATTTCCTTTAGGATTGACTTATTGGATCTTCTTGCAGTCCAAGGGACTTTCAAGAATCTTCTACAGCACCACAATTCAAAAGCATCAGTTCTTTGGCACTCAGCCTTCTTTATGATCCAGCTCTCACATACATACATGACTACTAGAAAAACCATAGCTTTGACAATATGCACCTTGGTTGGTAAAGTGATGCCTCTGCTTTTTAGTATTCTGTCTAGGTTTCTCGTAGCTTTCCTTCCAAGGAGCAAGCATCTTTTAATTTCATGGCTGTAGTCACCATCCTCAGTGGTTTTGGAGCCCAAGAAAAGAAAATATGTCACTGCTTCCACTTTTCCCCCCTTCTACTTGCCACGATGTGATGGAACCAGATGCCATGATCTTAGTTTTTTTAATGTTGGGTTTTAAGCCAAGCAACTAGCAAATGCATGAAAATGGTAAGTGAAAGACAATCTTTGCAAAGACGTCAAGAATCACTTCATCTGCCCCCCCCCCATCATTTACTAAATAGGGAAACCAAGGCCTGGAGCATGGATTCAGAAAGCTGGTGGGCACAAGGGTCACAGAGCAGGGTGATGGATGGGGTAGAGTTTGGGTGCTGGATTCAGAGAGAACAAAGTCTGAACCACAGCTATACCTCTCACTTCCTATATGACCCCACACAAGGCTTTTTTCTTGAGGGGCCTCAGTTTCCCCATCTGTCAAATGGGAATGATGGCATGGCCTCTCAGAGTTGTGACGATTAGAACTTGTGTGATATAAAAGGCCTGATGCTTCAGAGGTGCTCGGGAAATTGAACTACCCTTCTTTGTTTTATAATATCTGTTCCTGAGCCTGCCAATCAGGCCACTTGACCAAGTAAGTGGTCTTTGTACTTGGAGCATCCGAATAGCTCAGCAGAACAGGGACCTGTGGAGAGGCAAATGGCCACTGCACATCCCATCCCGAGCATATTCCAAACGGGCCACGGGGTGGTGGGCACCAACCCTAAGAAGGCGAGGTGCAGAGAAAGATGAAAGAGCCACTTGTCTAAGAGTCAATATCCCTTTCAGAGTCTAGGCATGTTCTGGGTCAACATCAGTCGAGCAAGGCAGAGCTGCAATCCACCACTCTGTTTTCTTTCTGAGTGACATGGAATGCTCTTTTTCTATACAAAGAAAAACAGAACAACCCCTGCCATTGTTCTGACATCAATTCAAAGTGCCTTGGGTGGGAGCCGTCCCTTCCCTCTCCACCCCCCCACCCCCGCCCCAAAATTGAATCCCTTCCAGTCCCCAGCGTCTGGACAAGCTCCAGCTAAGTTTGCCAGGGAAAATGCAGGGAGTCCAGTTACATGAGATTTGCAGAGAAACAATAAATAATGTCGTAGTGTAAGTACATCCCAAAGATGGAATGGACCATACTTACCCTACAAAACTATTCCTTGTTTATCTGACATTTAAATTAAACTGGGCATCTCGTATTTTTATTTGCTAAAACTGGAAACCCTGGATCCAGCCAAACCAGCCAGGAGTGAGACCGGCACCTGGCCACAAATCTAGGTCACTAGGAAAATAGCAGGAGGGTTTCAAGGCTGCCTGAGCTCCAGCCCCATCTGCTCAGCCCTCCAGAAGCAGCCATCTTGTGGATGTCACTGAACTAGGGGGATGGCCAAGCATGCTGATTCCTGTCTGTGGGTTCAGCACCCAGGAAAGGAGTTCTCCACACTCAGCTCTAAAAAAGACCCAAACTAGGCTCAGTGGTGGGGACTTTTGGAAATACTACCCTACATGGATGAGCCTCCCTTCTTTCCTCAGCCCCAGCTGCAGCCTGCAAGCTCAGCCCTGCCCAGTTTGGGAACCGCAGCTGGCCAGGCAAGGCAGAACTGCCACAGCTCACTCAACACCTTTCCAGGGAGTGCCCATGAGGCCTTGGAGCACCACAGGGCAGTGAGTGAAGAAGATCCAGCTCCTGCCCTCCAGCAGCCCTCAGACTGCCATTTGCCGAGGCCTGTTTCTGTACCAGATATTTTGTAGGAGTCACTGCGTTCAGACCTTGTCATGATCCTAGTGCTATTATGAACATCCCATCTTACAGGTGCAGGTACATCTGTGCCCAGTCCCTCCAGGCATGTCCGACTCTGTGTGACCCCATGGACTGTAGCCCATCAAGCTCTTCTGTCCATGGGATTCTCCAGGTAAGGATACTGGAGCAGGTTGCTATGCATCTCCTCCAGGGGATCTGACGGACTCAGAGATGGGACCTGCGTCTCTTAGATTTCTCGCATTGATAGGTGGGTTCTTTACTGGTAGCACCACCTAGGCCCACAGGTGCAGATGAAGAGGCTCAAAAACAGAAGCTAGGAAGCGGGGATGCCAGGATGTCAACCCAGGTTTCTTAGATTCTAGGTGATGGGACATACCCAGGGAGTGGCACCAAGACATAAAGTGCAGGAGGTCCAGGGGAGGGAGGGGTCCTCGCTTCTGGTGGAAGGAGGAGGCTCCCACAGTTGATTTGCTGAACTGGGGGACCCCTAAAGTGTGGCTGTGTGGACCCCATGAGTGTCCCTGCCTGGGAACAGTGGTGCTGGAAGAAGCGGACATTAGGACAAAAGGGAGAGGTATCATCATCACATTGTTCAGACTTGCGATGTCCCCCCAGAGTGGGCACTGTGGCTATTTGGCTCGAGGTCATCCCTTTAGGGAACAAGAGAATGGCAGCTTCCTCTCACTGCAGAATGCTCACAGCCCCTCAGACCCAGACACTCGTGATGACCCATAGCATCCCCCCAAGAGGCCAGCCCTCAGCCTCTGCAACAATTGCCAGGCCTCATTCATTCAATCAACCCGTGTTTCTTTCAGCAACACACACTTGGGTCCACGCACACCTACCTACTAGGCGCTAGGTGTGAGGTGTGGGCAAAGTGATCCAGCCCGCCCTGCCCACAGGGAAAGGTCAGGGGTGTCCCTTCAAGAACCATCGGGTACCTCTCTTCCATTCTTTCAGGCTCCAGGTATGTGAGACAGGTAGGAGGGGACCCTCAGAAGCTGTCCCCCAGCACAGCAGACGGGGGTCCCAGGAGGGACGGCAAGCCTGCTCCTGAGAGGCCGCCTCCTGGTCGGGCCGCCCTGGGAGTCGCGTTCCCAGCGGACTCCGCTCGACCGGTAGTCCCAGCCCCATCCCGGGCAGCCCCTCCCCTGCCCACCCCCTCCTCCCCGCGGCGCTGCCACGGAAAGCCCGGCCCTTCCACGCCTTGCCGCCCCCACGCCCCATGCCCTTGACAGCGGATCTCCTTGCCTCCCTATTGGCCGGCGGGTCACGTGACCAGGCCCAGCGGGCGACAGAGCGGCCGCAGAGCGGGGTTCTCTGAGTCCCAGGCGCGCTGCCGCCCCGTTCCTGCCTTTCGGGGCCCCAGCCTCGCTCCGCGGCCTGCTCGCTGCTCGCGCCCGCGCCCCCGCCCCCCCCGCCACGTGCGCTCCTCGGCCTTCCTCCCGCTGCCCTCTAGCCCGCGGACTCACAGCCGATCACTGTCAACTCAGTTCCTCCAGGGGCGATGGAGACCAGGCAGCTCTGACATGTTAGCGGAGGTGGGTAGGAGACCCGGTGGGCCAAGTGTGTCTACGGAGCACCTGCTGGGTGTTGGACACCTACTGGGGGGCAGAGATAGAGTAGGGTTGGAGACAGGTGAGAATCTTGCCCTTAGGGACCTGCCATTTTAGTGGATAAAAGGGGCCCACGGGCCTTTCATTACAGCCCTTTGTATTGAGATGCCATCAGAGGGTCTTTTATCTCTGTGGGTGTTCTTTTGAGCTGTTCCCAGCCTGAGTTCTGAATTCTGCCGGGCACTTTATGGGGGACTGGCTGGAGAGAGTGAAGGGCTGGAGTCAAGATGAATCAGTCCCAGCCCTCAAGAAGCTCTGAAAACCCAGTGAAGACTAAAAGGAGAAAACCCCTAATTATACTGGAAGCCAGTCCAAACGCAGTGTGAGTGGGCCTGGGTTTTCTACGGAGAGTGAAGCAGAATTGTTTACTGAGAACTCTGGGGAACTCCCAACTCCATCACTAACACCAGTCATTTCAGGCTCCAGCATGAGCTACCAGCCAAAATTGCTGCCCTGTGCAAACCCCAGCAAGGGGTGTGAGTCATTGGGCTGCCGGGCTCAAAGTGTCTGGTTAAAAACAGGACACCCAGGTACATTTGAGATATAGATAAACAAACAAACAGGGGAGGAGGGATCACTCTGGTATAAGTATATCCCCAATATTTTATGGAATGTACTTATACTAAAAATAGTCATGGTTTACATGAAATTCAAATGTAAATGGGGGATCTCTTTTTATTTTCTAAATCTGGAAACTTTGCGAGGGTGGGGATGTGGGAATGGCCCAAAGGGACACTGTCTGGGAAGAGCAGGGGGTGAGGCATTGACTAGAGTCCCCAGTCTGGAACTCCCCCTAGAATGAAACTGTGTCAGGAGCAACTTGGAGTGACTGGTGATTGGTACCCAGTAGTTCCCTGGACCCTGTGTGATAAGCAGGGACAGCCCCAAGTGGGGAAAAGGGGAGAAAAGCATTAGGATGAGTCCCACCCGAGGAATAAAGGCCTAAAGGCTAGAGGCTTCCTGGAGACGATTTTTAGAAGGGACTCCAACCTCCACGCCAGGCACGATGCCCAGAGAGCCTGAGAAGCTGTGGAATTCATCATCTCCCCCTGCAGGGCTTGGGTTCAAGTCGGGGAAGGGCTACCAGGGTGCCGGGGTGGCCCCCAGGAACTGCAACAGCTCTCTAAACCCAGAGAAGCACTGAACATGGACAAAAGGGGTATCCAGCCTCATCAGTCGGCATCGATGTTGTCTGGATGTGGGTTATACAAGGCCTGGAACACACAAAATGAACACAGCCTACAGAAAACCAGAACTTATTGTGGCCTAGAATAAAGATACAAACAGGAAGAAGTTGAAAACTAGCAATAATTTTGTTTGCTTTTGCACACGTTAGAAATACTTTAGAGGTGGATGGTATTTTAAAGGTCTAGATCACTCCTGAAACAGGCACAACCCCCCCAGGAAGGTAGGGGCGTTTTTTCTAGTTCCCATAAATTTATTATAGGAATTGGAGGCCTTGGGAAGTAGTGCATCCATCTTAGAAGGGACTGCTAAACAACCACAATGAACACACAAATGGGGCAGCCACCCAGGGTAGGTTGGGGTGCCAAGCTTGCGCCCCAACCTGCCCTGTCCACAACAGGATGGAGGGTACACACGTGGGCTCTAGATGGGGTCATCATGGCTACAAATCACTCTGTGTGCCACTTAAGAGCCATATGACCTTAAGATGGTCCCCGAACCTCTCTGAACCTCTGTTTCCTCATCTCTATAACGGGTCTAGTAATCATCCAGACCTTGCAGGGTGTTTGTGAGGGTTTCATAAGGTACTATATGGGAAGCTATATTCAGGGCTCAAGAAATGGACACTCGGAGTCAGAGCAAATAAATGGCCTTCAGACAGGAAGCTGTGGGCCGCGGGCTGGGGACACTGTGTTTGCACCATGACTATTCACTCTGCACGTCTCACCGAGACAGATTTCTCAAAAGGTGTTTCCCAACAACAGCTCCCACAGTTAGAGCACTCTGACCCACCTGGCCTGGGCCTGACTGCCCCCCTCCTTCCTGTCAGCCTCCTGGATGCTGTGAGGAGGAGAGTACAGGAAGGATGGGTTGGTGGGGGGAGAGAGGGGTGGGGCTGTGCTGGTTAGTGTTTGGCCACCCTAGGTTGGTTGGGCCAGGGTATGCAGAGGGCACCGTGAGCAAGACGTGTTTGCCCTAAGGAGGGAGGTGGGGGAGTGGAAGTGATCCAGACCTCCCTCCCTCACCCTCATGTAGACTTCTCCCCACTGCCTTCTGGAGCCCAGGGGCCCCCCAGCACTCTGACCATGCATGGTACATGGATCAGCTGTGGTCCGTCCCTCTATTTTTGAGAGAAGTCTAAATAAGGGGTCTGCAGAGACCTGCTGGAAGGCCTTCCTAGAGCTGCCAACACGAATCTTTATTAGCTATCATTAATAGTTATGAAAATATTTTTAATTGACAAAGTGTGCTTCAAAGTGGCTTCCATTATCACCAAAGTGCCCTCTAACAGCATTACCTCAGAAACATACCCTGACCACTGCTGCATGCTACGCCCCTTCACTTCAGTCACTCAGTCATGTCTAATTCTTTGCGACTCCATGGACTGCAGCACGCCAGGCTTCCCTGTCCATCACCAACTCCCGGAGCTTACTCAAACTCATATCCACTGAGTCAGTGATGCCATCCAACCATTTCATCCTCTGTCTTCCCCTTCTCCTCCTGCCTTCAATCTTTCCTAGCATCAGGGTCTTTTCCAATGAGTCAGTTCTTTGCATCAGGTGGCCAAAGTACTGGAGTTTCAGCTTCAGCATCAGTCCTTCCAATGAATATGCAGGACTGATTTCCTTTAGGATTGACTAAAGGTATACAGTAGTTGATTAATAAACGTTTGCCAGATGAATAAATTTAATAAAATTCATTTAATAGACCAAAGGACTTGCCCTTCGGCTGAGAGAAGCCAGTCATGGGCACAAAGTCCCAAGTTTGCCCGGTTTCTAGCAAAAGAGTACAAGGAATTTTTTTCAGACAAATCTGACAAGTATAAAAGGGTCCAAGATGAGCCCTTCCTGGGCACCAGGAGCCATGTGGAAACCCTGGTCATGGGACTTCCCTGGTGGTCTAGTGGCTAAGACTCCACACTCCCAGTGCAGGAGGCCTGGGTTCAATCCATGGTGAGGGAACTAGATCCCACCTGGCACAACTAAAAGATTCTGCATACCACAAGGAAGAGCAAAGATCCCAAGTGCAGCCAAATAAATAAATAAATAAAGGCGAAACAACTCTGGCCTAAGTCAGGAATCAAAGGCAGATGAGATTTTTCAGTGCTAGTTACTACATCACACACAGCACCAAGGCATTGACAACTAGCACTAAAATTCACCCTGTAAAATGACACAGCTTTTTATTCTACAATCCCCGCCCCCACTAGCATTCACAGAGTTGGCCTACACCTGTACTTTAACAGAGGGGGCAACTGTTATTTTGCAAGGCAGGTGGTGAAGATGGTTGGTGAGTGAGGAACTACCCTTTTTCTTTTAGATTTTTTTTCATGTGGACCATTTTTAAAGTCTTTATTGAATTTGTTACAATGCTGCTTCTCTTTTATGTTTTGTTTTTTTTGGTTTCCAGGCATGTGGGATCTTAGCTCCCCCACCAGGGATCAAACTCAGACACCTTGCATTGGAATGCGAAGCCAGGAAAGCCCCAGGAATTACCCTTTCTATTAAAGGGATCCTGTTTTTTTTCAGGATGCATTTTTTGCTTTCTTTGATTTCCCAAAGGAAAGTGCAATACGGCAAAAAGGTATTTTTATGGATGTGAGGATAATAACGATAAAAAAAAAAGCCTCAAACGCATTGTCTAACTCTAATTGGACTAAATTGAAGGGCTGGGCTGCCAGGGTGACTGTTCTGAAATGGACTGTGCTACATGCCAGCTTACCAACTGGTAGTAATTCCCTATGACCTTCGGGATGGCCTAGACTCTTTAGTGTGGCATTTTCACAGCTGTTGCCATCTTCTGCCTCACTGTTAACGACTTAATTGTGTTTTCCCCCAAAGATGTTGCAATTCTGATCCCTAGTGCCTGGAATGTGACCTCATTTGTATCTTCACAGAGGTAACACGATGAGGTCTTTGGAAAGCAGCTCTTCACCCAATGACTGGTGTCCTCATGAAAAAGGGGATGTTTGAACACAGAGACAGACACACATAGGTAGAATGCCGTGTGGAGGTCTGAGTGATGCTGCCAAAACACGCCAAGGGACCCCCAGAATCTGGGAGAAAGGCCTGGAACATATCCTTCCATGGCACCTGCAGAGGGAGCACAGCCCCACCAACAGCTTGATCTCAGACTTCTGGCCTCCAGGGCTGAGAGGATACATTTCTGTTGCTTAAGCCACTCAGTTTGTTGTATTAATATTTGGACCCAAAGCCTTAACCTGGTAATGCGCTTGCCTTCCCCAGATCCACCCCTCACCCCCAAGCCCACACTCTGATTCAGGGGTCCCCAGCCTCTGGGCAGCAGACCAGTGCGGCTGTGAGATCAATGCTGGTATTAGGTTAGAAATCAAGTGCACAATAAATATAGTGTGCTTGAAGCCATCTGCCCCACCCCCAGTCCGTGGAAAAATTGTCTTCCATGAAACCAGTTCCTGGTGCCATAAATGTTGGGGACTGCTGCTTTAACGGCTCTGTTGCCTACATGCTCCCAGCACCCTGACCACTGCCATCGTGTGCTTTGGCTTGGAGGAATCACGTATCTGGGTTTCTGAGGACAGTTCCAGCTTATACCCATCATGGCAGCATAACAGTGAACACTGCCCCCTTTCAAAGGCATCCATATTTGTACCCTGTATCTGTGGTCATGCTAGCATTCCTCTGTTCTCACTCCAGCCTCCTGTCATTCTCTACCTGGTAAACTTCTCCTGGTTGGTAGAAGCCCACGTCCAACATCACTGCTCCTGTGAAATGTACCCAACCTCAGTCAAGTTCTCATTAGTTTGTCCTCTGGGTCCCCAGGGAAGTTTGTACATTTCCAGTGCACAATACTTGTCACTATGTCATGTCAGCTCATATAAGCTCTTCTCAGGGGTACCCCCCTGATGTCCTGACTGGCCCTGGCCATTGCTTTCATGGCCCCACGGGCTCCCCTCCGTTCATGGTCTGTACCCTGTGCTGTAATGAGATATTTAGCTGGGTATTATCATAATGGTAATTCAGTACTTGCTCCAACCCAGTGGTGGCAGGGACCAGGTCTGTGTCCTGCACACAATTTGAATGAAGAAACATCACAAGTGATTCCATTCCTGTCCTGCCTGTAAAGCTGTCATCTTTTGCTGATCTTGGCTGTGTCTTCATCCTCTCTCTCCCCTTTAGCACCTGCTACTGTGTCTAGAACATCCAAGGGCTCAATGACTGCTCATTGAAATCATGTTTAATTTAAGAACATAACTCAGTGGCTGAACAATACTAGGAGTCATAAAAGGATATTGTATGTTCTTCTTTCCCTGAAGGAATACCATGTGATGCTGGGGGCTTCCTGAACAATAAACACAACTGGAACAATTGTAGGTCTCAGATTATCTGTTCTGCTGAGATGGACAAGTGAAGTAGTGACAGTAGCCTGCTGTCCAGCAATAGCTGCAGTGAGGGGGAAGGTGCAGGAAATGGCCCATTTTGATCCCTGATCCAGATGATTTCAGGCAACAGGCATTGTAGAAACCCAAGACTAGTGACTCCCCATGTGTATTTTAGTCCTTGAGAGTTTATAAAATGTTTTCACTTAAATGAGCTACATTGACTATCCCACCTGTATAAATGAGCCAGAACAGCGAAAGGAGCTGTGGAAGCTGCATTTATTTCGAAGGGTCAAATAGCATGTCTTTAAAGTCTCACCATTTAAAGAGAGCTGGGCTGTCCAGGAGAGAGCTTGAGTTTATAGTCAAAAACTGGTTTGTGGTCCCAGCTCTGCCGTCTACCTGCACAGTTACCTTGAGCTACCTATAGCCTCTCTGAGCCTTGGTTTCTTCATTTGTAAAAGAGGGATAATCACCTAATTTATTTGTCTTTGTGTGCTGTTGTGTGGACCAGAGAAGAAGGTTTGAGAGGGCCTGGGGAAATTGAAAGCACTGGGTATATTAGGTGCCATCCAAGGTGGCCTTCCCAGTGATCCTAGAAAGAAAAGAGAAAGAAAGAAGTATGCTACTGGCATTAGGCTAGACATGCAGATCAATGGACTAGAATTAAGTATCCAGAATGAAACACATACTCAAGATCAAGTGTCATTGATTTTCAACAAGGGTGCCAAAACCATTCGGTGGGTAAGAATAGTCTTTTCAACAAATGTTGGTGAAGCCACTGGATATACACAAGAAAAAGTATGAAGTTGGACCCCTCCCTCACATCAAACACAAGTTAATTAAGAGTGCCTCACAGAGCTACATGTGAGAACTAAAACTCTTCTAAGAAACCATAATGGTAAATCCTCATAACTTTGGATGTGACAATGATTTCTTAAATATGGAACCAAAAGCATAAGGGACAAAAGAAAAAATAGACAGATTAGACTTCAAAATGAAAAACATTTTTGTTTCAACAGAAGCCTTGCAGAAAGTGAAAATACAACTCACAGAATGGGAGAAAAAATTTGCAAATCATGTATCTGATAATGGACCTGTACCCAGAATATATAAAGAATTCTTGCAACTCAACAATAGAAAAGTGAATAATTCCATTTTTTACTTTTATTTTTTAAATTTTTTGATATAAATTTATTTATTTTAATTGGAGGTTAATTACTTTACAATATTGTATTGGTTTTGCCATACATCAACATGAATTCACCATGGGTCTACACGTGTTCCCCATCCTGAATCCCCCTCCCACCTCCCTCCCCATCCCATCCCTCTGGGTCACCCCAGTGCACCAGCCCCGAGCATCCTGTATCCTGCATTGAACCTGGACTGGTGATTCGTTTCACATATGATATTATACATGTTTCAATGCCATTCTCCCAAATCATCCCACAGAGCCCTCTCCCACAGAGTCCAAAAGACTGTTCTATACATCTGTGTCTCTTTTGCTGTCTTGCATACAGGTTATCATTACCATCTTTCTAAATTCCATATATATGTGTTAGTATACTGTATTGGTGTTTTTCTTTCTGGCTTACTTCACTCTGTATAATCGGCTCCAGTTTCATCCACCTCGTTAGAACTGATTCAAATGTATTCTTTTTAATGGCTGAGTAATATTCCATTGTGTATATGTACCACATCTTTCTTATCCATTCATCTGCTGATGGACATCTAGGTTGCTTCCATGTCCTGGCTGTTATAAACAGTGCTGCAACAAATATTGGGGTACATGAGTCTCTTTCAATTCTGGTTTCCTCAGTGTGTATGCCCAGCAGTGTATGCCCAGAAGTGGGATTGCTGGGTCATATGGCAGTTCTATTTGCAGTTTTGTAAGGAATCTCCACACTGTTCTCCATAGTGGCTGTACTAGTTTGCATTCCCACCAATAGTGTAAGAGGGTTCCCTTTTCTCCACACCCTCTCCAGCATTTGTTGTTTGTAGACTTTTGGATAGCAGCCATTCTGACTGGCGTGAAATGGTACCTCATTGTGGTCTTGATTTGCATTTCTCTGATAATGAGTAATGTTGAGCATCTTTTCATGTGTTTGTTAGCCATCTGTATGTCTTCTTTGGAGAAATGTCTGTTTAGTTCTTTGGCCCATTTTTTGATTGGGTCATTTATTTTTCTGGAGTTGAGCTGCAGGAGTTACTTGCATATTTTTGAGACTAATTCTTTGTCAGTTGCTTCATTTGCTATTATTTCATTTTTTTTAGTGGGCAGTAGATCTAAATAGACATTGCTCCATAAATGATGTGCAAATGGCCAGTGGCTAATGAAAATATGGTAAATATAATTAGTCACCAGGAAGTGCAAATCAAAACCACCATGAGATACCATTTCACACCCACTAGGAGGTCTAGAACAAAAAAAGATGGACAATGACAAGTGTTGGTGGGGATATGGAGACACTGGAATGCTAATGCATTGCTGGTGGGGATGGAAAATGGTCCAGCCACTTAGGGAGACTGTAAGTCCCTCTAAATGCTTAACATGAGAGTTATCATATGACCTAGAAATTCCAATCCTAAGTGTGTATATCCAAGATAAATGAAAATGTAAGTTCACACAAAAAACTGTGCGCAAGTATTCACAGCAGTGCTATTCATAAGAACTAAAAAATGGAAACAACCCAAATGTCCACTGATGGATGAATGAATAAGCAAAATAAGGTAGGTATGTATATGCAATGGAACATATTTAGCCATGAAAAGAAATCATGTACATACCTGAAACTAATATAATATTCTAAATCAACTGTTTCAATTTTAAAAAGTACTGATTTATATTGCAACATGGATGAAACTTATAGTAGGTCAAAGAGGCCAGAGACAAAAGGTCACAGATTGTATGATTTCATTTCTATGAAATGTACAGAACAGGCAAATCTGTATATAGATAAAATTGATTGGTGGTTTCCCCGGGATGGTTCAGTTCAGTTCAGTCGCTCAGTTGCGTCCGACTTTGTGATGCCATGAATCACAGCACGCCAGGCCTCCCTGTCCATCACCAACTCCCAGAGTTTACCCAAACTCATGTCCATCGAGTCGGTGATGCCATCCAGCCATCTCACCCTCTGTCATCCCCTTCTCCTGCCCCCAATCCCTCCCAGCATCCCTCCCAGTCTTTTCCCATGTGTCAACTCTTTGCATGAGGTGGCCAAACTATTGGAGTTTCAGCTTCAGCATTAGTCCTTCCAATGAACACCCAGGACTGATCTCCTTTAGAATGGACTGGTTGGATCTCCTTGCAGTCCAAGGGACTCTCAAGAGTCTTCTCCAACACCACAGTTCAAAAGCAGCAGTTCTTCAGTGCTCAGCTTTCTTCACAGTCCAACCCTCACATCCGTACATGACCACTGGAAAAACCATAGCCTTGACTAGATGGACCTTTGTTGGCAAAGTAATGTCTCTGCTTTTCAATATACTATCTAGATTGGTCAAAACTTTCCTTCCAAGGAGTAAGCATCTTTTAATTTCATGGCTGCAATCACCATCTGCAGTGATTTTGGAGCCCCCCAAAATAAAGTCTGACACTGTTTCTACTGTTTCCCCATCTATTTGCCATGAAGTGATGGGACCAGATGCCATGATCTTGGTTTTCTGAATGTTGAGCTTTAAGCCAACTTTTTCATTCTCCTTTTTCTCTTTCATCAAGAGGCTTTTTAGTTCCTCTTCACTTTCTGCCATAAGGGTGGTGTCATCTGCATATCTGAGGTTATGGATATTTCTCCTGGCAATCTTGATTTCAGTTTGTGCTTCCTCCAGCCCAGTGTTTCTCATGACGTACTCTGCATATAAGTTAAATAAGCAGGGTGACAATATATAGCCTTGACGTACTCCTTTTCCTATTTGGAACCAGTCTGTTGTTCCATAATGGGGAGGGAGAAATGGGGAGTAAATGCTCATGGATATGGGGATTCTTTGGGGGATGATGAAATATTCTGTACTTACTGGTGATGACTGAACAGCTTTGTGACTACTCTAAAAACCATTTGATTGTACCTTTTACATGGGGCTTCCCTGATAGCTCAGTTGGTAAAGAATCTGCCTGCAATGCAGGAGACCCTGGTTCAATTCCTGGGTCAGGAAGATCCCCTGGAGAAGAGATAGGCTACCCACTCCTTCTTGGGCTTTCCCTTGTGGCTCAGCTATTAAAGAATCCGCTTGCAATGTGGGAGACCCGGGTTCAATCCCTGGGTTGGGAAGATCCCCTGGAGAAGGGAAAGGCTACCCACTCCAGTATTCTGGTCTGGAGAATTCCATGGAGTATCCATGGGGTCACAAAGAGTCGAGCACGACTGAGTGACTTCACTTCACTTTACGTGGGTGAATTTTATCATGTATAAATCTCAGCTTATATCTTAAGCTGTTACTAGACAGAGAGCCTGCTCCGTGTTCTGCGTTGGTGGCAGTAGTGAGGGTTGGGAGAGGGTGCTTAGCCCAGGCAGGTTCCCATGTGCAGCCCTGAGGCCGGGGCTTTCCTGGTGCTCCCTTAGCAGTCTGAAAAGTTGTCAGCCCTCTCATTCCCCAGCATGTCGGCCTAGTTCACAGCCCTATGGTGTGAGGAAGGGCAGGTGGGTGGTCTGCAGCTGTCACTAGAAACACCCCGTGTTTTACTCCCTCCAGGCCCCACAGGGACAGCTGTAGGACTGAGACAGCAGGGGCTCCATCCTGCTCACAAAGAGCTAGCCCCAGAGGCCTCGGCTTGAAGACTCAGGGCTAACAGTCTCCTTTGGGGGGATGCACATTCCCCGCCCACCCCCCTTGGCTGATGATGTCTTAGAAGTGATCCCTGGAAGCTCTAACTGGAAATGGAGCGCCTCTCTCAGACTCTCAGAGGCACTTTCCCAAAGAACTCCCTCAGTTCCCCACCCGTGATGGGTGTGATCCTTAGGAAGCCACTCTAGGGCCGTTCCATTGTATCCTGCCCACCCCAGCCTTCTCCCTGGTGTTTTTCCTCCGGAGTGGAGAAGAAGAGTCCAGAAGACACTCTGGGAAAGGATCTCCCTCTACAACTCCCACGAGTTTTTGGCAGTGACACAAAGAAGAGGTGGTAGTATTTATTTTGGAAAGGACCTATGTGCTTGCTTCCCTCATCCTTCCAGTCGCCTGGGACCGGGGCTCTTGGTTAATTCTGGCTCCCTGTGGGAGGCTTTGTTTCTGAAGCAGGACATGGGACCTCCGGTCCTGGGTGGAAGCTGATCTTGGAAGTATGCAATCCCATCTGAGATGGACCACAGAGGACCTTGTCAACAAGTCTAGGTTTCTGGTCCCTTGAGCTCAGGCTACTGTGAAGGTTTAATTAATCTTTAAATAAATTGTGTCATAATACTCATAACATCAAATTTACCATCTCAACCATTTTTAAGTGTACAGTTCAGTAATGTTAAGTACATGCACATTGTTGTGCAACCAATCTCCAGAACACTTCATCTTGAAAAACTGAAACTGTACTCATTAAGCAATAACTCTTCATCCCCCTCCCCCCAGCTCCTGGTAATCACCATTTCAACTTTGTCTCTGTGAATTGGATTACTCTACGTAGGTACCTCACATAACTGGAATCATGCAATACTTGTCCTTTTGTATATGACTTATTTTCCTTAGTATAATGTTCTCAAGGTTCATCCGTGATGTAACAGATGTCAGAATTTCCCTCCTTTTTAAGACTGAATAGTACTCTGTAGTGGGTATAAACCATATTTTGCTTGTCCATTCATCCATGGATGGGCACTTCAGTTGCTTCTACCTCTGGCTATTGTGGGCTTCCCTGATAGCACAGTTGGTAAAGAGTCCTCCTGCAATGAGGGAGATCTGGGCTTGATCCCTGGGTTGGTAAGATCCCCTGGAGAAGGGAAAGGATACCCACTCCAGTATTCTGGCCTGGAGAATTCCATGGACTGTATAGTCCATGGGGTCTCAAAGAGTCAGACATGGCTTTCACTTTCACTTTTCACTGGCTATTGTGAAAAATGTTACTATGGGCATTGGTATACAAAACTCTATTTGTAATTCTGTTTTCAATTCTTTTGAGTATTTACCCTGAGAGGTGGAATTGCTGCATCATATAACAATTCTGTGTTTAACTTTTTGAGGAGTCACCATACAATTATATACTTTTCCTTAGTAGCTGTACCACTTTACATTCCTACTGACAGTGCCCAAGGGTTCCATTTCTCCACATCCTCACCAACACTGGTCATTTTCTGGAGTTTTGTTTGTCTGGTTGCTTTTTTTTTTTTTGATAGTAGTCTAATGGGTGTGATGTGAGATCTCATTGTGATTTAGATTTGCATTTCCCTGATGATTAACGACCTTGAGCATCTTTTCCTTTGCTTATTGGTCTTTTGTATATCTCCTTGGGAGAAATGTCAATTCAAGTTCTTTGCCCATTTTTTTATTGGGTTGACTTTTTTCTTGTTGAGTTGTAGGGGTCCTTTGTGCATTCAGCATATTACTCCTTCACCAGATATGCTATTTGTAAATACTTCCTCCCTTACCATAGGTTACCTGTTCACTCTGTTGATTGAGTCCTTTGATGCACAGAAGTTTTAAATTTTGATGTAGTCTAATGGGCTTCCATGGTGTCTCAGAGGTTAAAGCATCTGCCTCCAATGCGGGAGACCCGGGTTTGATCCCTGGGTTGGGAAGATCCCCTGGAGAAGGAAATGGTAACCCACTCCAGTATTCCTGCCTGGAGAATCCCATGGATGGAGAAGCCTGGTAGACTACAGTCCACCAGGTCACAAAGAGTCGGACATGACTGAACAACTTCACCTTCACCTTCACTTTTGTTTCCTGTGATCTTGTTGTCACATCTAAGAAATCATTACTAAATCCAATGTCAAGATTTCCCTCTGTTGTCTTCTAAGAGTTTTATAGTTTTAACTCTAACATTTAGGCCTTTAATCCACTTTGAGTTAATTTTTTTGTGTGGTGTAAGATAAGGGTCCAACTTCATTGTTTTGCATGTGGATATCCAGTTTTCCCTGCACCATTTATTGAAAAGATTGACCTTTCCCCATTGAATGATCTTTGTACCCTTGTTAATAATCATTTGACCTTATATGTGAGGATTTGTTTCTGGGTTTTCTATTCTCTCTCTTGGACTATATGTCTCTCTTTATGCCAATGCTACATTGTTTTGATTACTGTTTTAAAATCAGGAAGTGTGTGTCTTCCAACTTTATTTTACTTTTTCAAGATTGTTTTGGCTATTTGGGGGTCCCTTGAAATTCCATATGAATTTTAGGACTGATTTTTCTATTTCTTCAAAAAGAATGCCATTGGGATTTCAATAGAGATTGCATTAAATCTGTATATTGCTTTGGGTACTATTGATATCTTAATAATATTCAATCTTCAAATCCATGAACACAGATGTCTTTGCATTTATTAGTATCTTTAATTTTTTCAGCAATGTTCTGTGGTTTTCACTGTATAAGTCTCTCATCTCCTTGGTTAAATTTATTCATAAGTTTTAAAAATTCTTTTTGATTAATTCATCTTCACTAACAAAATTTTATTCAGGTTCAGTGGCTAATTGCTGAGATTCATGTTCTTCGTCTGTCGTTTCTCCCTCTCATATATTCTCGCTCAATTTTGATCTTGGATCTCTAAATTTCTCAGTGTTTGGAAGGTAGCATGCTATTTTCCTCAACATAAATCAGCCCAGCCCCTTTAAATAAAAAGATAAAGCTCTTTTTAAACATCTGTTTTGAATAAAACACACTTTAATGTATCATGAAACAATTCCTCATGGGACTTACTTCCTCAAAAAATTTTTAGTGTACGAAACTGAGATTTGTAAACAAAATTCATAATTGGGGGCCGAGGGAGGGTATCTTGTGAGTTGACCTTTCTTCTGAATGGCTTTGTTTGGCTGTGTGATCTCACTGGGGCCTGGGGCAATTTTCTCACCAGGCTGCTTGTGGACTAACCTCAAAGCCATTCCTGAACACCCTCTATTTGCCTAGTGATGATGAGGGAGACAAACAGGGCTGGCCCATGGAAACATTGTGATGTCATAATCCCTGCATGTCTGGTCCCTGTATCCAAAACGCCCTGGGGAAAAGAAGTCTGAGTTTCTCTCTGTGTGTAAGTGTTTTCCTGTTCCATTCCTTGGCTCAGACTCCACCCAGCACCTGGGAAAATAGACACTGTGGACCAGCGGGGCTTCTCTAAGGAGGCCCCGACTCAGCACTGAGTTAGGTGGGAAACTGGAAGGGAAACAGCAGCACTAGCGCTCTGGTCTACAGATGAACACAGGTTCTGGGTGGACTCCACAGTGCCCTGGAGTCCCGTGTGCACCCCAGCTCACTGGTAAGAAAGAAAGCACTGCAAACTTCCTGTCCCTGAGCCCACGAACATCATGTCTATTTCTCCAGGCTCAGCTCTCCGGCCTCCTCCATCCAGGTAAGCACTCCCCATCCCACACCTGCAGAGCTGGGCCATCATCCTCTCCTGGTGATGGCTGTTCCCTAGCCTCACCCAAGCTTTTGCCTTACAGCTCACCCTTGGTATGTGTAGGGCAAGCTTCACCACCCGTTCCCCTTCAAGGCCCTGGGCCTTTTGAAAACAACCAGCCAACCAACCAAACAAAAACAGATGAACAGTTGTGGACAGCTTCAGGAACCTTAACTGAGGCTACTTCCTCCCACTCCTTAAACTTCAACTTTACTGAAGTATAATTTCTCTACAATGAAATTTACCTAGTTCATGTTTAGAGTTTAATGAGTTTGGGGCAATTATATACAATCATGTAATCACCATCTCGGTCAAAGCATAAAACATGTCCACCACCCCCAAGACTCCCTTCTTTGCCCTTTCACAGTCAATCCCCTTCTCATATCTCTGGCCCCACAAATCTGCTTTCTGTTAGTATAGTTTTGCCTTTCCCTAAATGTAACATATGTGGAATCATACAGTATATTACATTTTGTATATTATTTATTCTACTTAGCATAACATTTTTGAGATTCATTTCTATTGTAGCATGTTTCAGTGGTTCTTCCTTTTTGTTGCTGAGTAGTATTACATTGTGTGGACCTGTCTTTGTTTAGTCATGCATCAGTTGGGAATCTGAGATGTTTACCTCTGGACAATTATTTTTAAAGGCTACTATGAATATTTGAATACAAGTCTTTTTAGGAACATAAGATTCCATGTGTCTTGGATAAATACAGGAGTGATATTGCTTGGTTGTGCATACATTTAACTTTATAAATCACTGCCAAACTTTTCCAAAGTGCCTGGACCATTCTCCTGAGGCTACTTTTTAAATAAAGGGCAGGGGTGGGGAGGAGGAGACAGAAGGACCTCGTGGTTCTTTTAGAAGCAGAAGTTAGTCCTAGGCACTCATGTGTTTATACTGCTCAATAATCTTATGAAGTAAACATTAATATCCCCATTTCACAGATGAGGAAATCCAGGTTTAGAGAGATGTACTTGCCCAAAGTTACACACTCAACAAATGGAAGAGCTAGAATGAGCCCAGGGGCCTTCATGCGGATGCCCAGGGGCCTGCCTCCTCCCTCTTCTGCCTCTTGCCAGCAGCCACCTGGCAGCTTGGGCATGCTGCTGCCTCAACACTGTACAACACCCTCACCTCTGTCTTTGATGAACTAGAACACAGCAATCCTGGGAAATGGCCTTCAACTCCCTTTTTCAGAGGAAGCAGCTAACAATCGGAGAGGTGAGGTGACATTGCCAAGGCTAACAGCTTGTCTATAAAATTTCTGGGACTGGGATCCAAATTTCCAGACTCTAGGCACTCTCTGCCAGAGCCCAGGGCCCTGCAGCTACACTGAAAAGTATTCATTTCTAACCACTTCCATCTTGAACTTTCTCGTTTATAAGGATGTCTTTCCCTTTCCTCCACCTTCCACCACTTCAGGCCCAATATAGGGAACCTGGCAGAATAAGGTGGTCACAGTCCCCAGCCTGCATCAGGCCGAGGCAGGGTGGGGACTGGAGGGGGTCAGAGCACCAGCACCAGGGACCTTGGGATGAGTGTGCTGAGGGAGAGAGGTAGGAAACAGGCCATTTCCTCTCTCAGGACTGCTTCTCCCCAGGAGGCTGGAGGTGGGGAGGGGCACACCTAGTCAGCCCAAGGGTGTGGGCCCCTCCTGGTCCTGCCTGCTTTACTTCTCCCAACTTGGGAGAACAGGATGGAGCCCCAGGGCATAGGCAGCTCTGTGTCTTAGCAAAAGCAGGCAGCCTTTGGTAAGGATGGACGTGGGATGTTATGCTCCACCCAGAAAGGTTCCGATGGAGCAGCCTCTGTCAAGTCTATGGCTGCCCCTCCCTCTCCACAGGGCCCTGGATTAGAGATGTGTGCCCCTGTGAAACAGAAGGAAGCCTGAAGAACCCCCAATACACACACACACATACACACACACACACACACACACACACACACACGTTTGAACTGACCAAAAAATTCTTTCGCGTTTCCCATACCAGCGTACAGAAAAACTCGAACAAACTTTTTGGCCATCCCAATACTTTGGCCTGTGAGTTGCCACCCCAACCTGAGCCAGGGCAGATCTTGGTCAAGAATACCACCAGCTCACCAAGGGCACGGTGGGAACTCCTCTGCAGGGCTCCAACTTGGCAATTTTCAAAGTGCTTTCACCTCTCTCCCCTAGTGATCCTGCACCAAGGCCATGAGGTGGGAAGGCAGGAAGGAGTCCCCGCTTCCATTTCACAGGCCAGAGACTGTCCTTCTCTATCGGGCTGCCTCCTTCTCCAGCTGAGGCTAGGTCAGGGCTGGGCCCAGGCTGGAGGTGGTGGTGAAATCTTCAGTCACCACCTCCTTAGGACAAGGAGTGTCTTTGCTCTGTACCCTGACCCCTCCTTCCCACCTCCCCATCCCCAGTGAGCAAAGGGCTTCAGCCTCATCCTGGGGTGCAGTGCTTACAATAGGCAAGGCTTCCCACCCAGCTGCTGCCCTCACTCCACCCAACCACAGGGTCCTTCTCCCTCTGCTCCAAGACTCACAGATTTGGGAATCTGGTTACTTGGTGGCCTGCCAGGGAGCCTGTGGGGCATGCAATACATGCAGTCAAGAAGCTTTTACTGAGCTTCCTTTGATATCTGGTACAAAAATGAATGTGCTTCAAAGAAGTTCACAGTCTGGGGAGGGGAGTTGACGGGGCAGACTGGTAAGCAAATAGTAACATCAGTGCTATGAGAAGGGCCCTGGGAGGAGCTTCTAGTTCTGCCTGTCCTGGAGCAAGCGCTGTTCTGCTGCCTTTCTAGGAGTATGGCCAATCCAGGAGAAAGGAAGACAAGTGGAAGGGGCTGGAGGGAGGAAAGAAGAGCGGTGCATTCAGAGAAGAGAAAGAAGTTGGCTGTGATTAGACCAGAAGTTGGAGTGGATAGGAAAGAGACACACTGGGAGAAGTGGCTGATGAGTAGGTGGGGTTAGGGTTTGAAGGGCCTTGTTATTCAGATGAGAAGTCTTGAATCTTCAATAGGGTTAATATGTGTGTGTATATATATATTGATATAATGATATATGCTTATTTACACACACACAGTGGTATCATGTTTTTGATGCTGGAGTAGTAAGAAAGAGGCAAAAAGTTCGTGTTAAACTAATCCTATTTACCGTCACTTACCTGAGCTGTTTAGTATAATTATAGTTTAACCCAAGGACTATTGCAGTAATAATAATACTCTTTTACTATTTTTTTGTTACACACTGAATTCTCTTCCTGAAGTTGTCATTTTTTCTTTTCCTTTCTTTTTGCTGAATTAATGATCGCCTTTCCTGGACCTCAAAAAAGTAGAGGGAACTTTGTCCTGAAATGTTTCCTTTCACTATGTCTCTAGAGAGATCTTGGAAAGGTGCTGGCGTGGCATGAAGTCAGTGAATTTTTTTTCCTTTATAGGATCTCAGCTTCACACAGCCAACCCTGAGTCCCCAAAAAGCTCAGTTTAGCGACGCCCAATGAAGTTTTATCTAGAGAAGTTTTCCCTCTGAATTTCCCCTTTACTGGGGAAAAACAGCGAGACGCAGAGAAAAATTCTGGGACTACACTACCCAACAGCCTCCGCTCGGAGTCTAGCCCAACTTCTTTCAACAGGGTGGCCCCTAGCATCTTGGTCCCGCCCATTCCCGGTACTGTATTTAGAACTACAACTCCCAGCTGCTTCCACGCACCGGGCCCCTCAAAGAGGGTTTCCCAGCAGCCTCCTGGGCGAACAGGAGCTGCTCCCCGGGCTTAGCCGGCTCCCTTTACTGGCCCCGCCCCTGGCACGTGACACACACCCACCAACCCGCTCGCGGAGGAGGGCGGCGGGCGGTGGCCAAGGGCGGGGAGGCCGCAGGGGGCGGGGCCTGGAGGGGGCGGAGCAGGGCCCGGGAGCCGAGCAGCCTGGCAACGGCGGTGGCGCCTGGACCCCAAGGTGGGTGCACGCTCGCGGCTAGCCTGGCTCGGAGCCGGGTACTGCGGGAAGCCGTGGTGGTGGGACAGGGAGAACGAAGTTGTGACTCCTGGGGCCGGCAGGTCCCATGGGGCCTTGAAGCACCCTCAGGAGTATGCGGAGGGGGGCGGTTAGCCCGAGTGCCTTCGCTGTCCCGGCCAGCCAGGGCTGGGGCCGGGGAGCAGCAGGCAGGTGCCTCTGGCTTCTCTTGTTCTCCCTGCCCAAGGGCCGGCAGCGGGCGAAGGTCGGGACAGGAATCGGGCGGGCGGGCCGGGAGGGTGGGGAAGTGGGGGCGTCGCGGCCGCTGCCCGGACTTTGCTTCCCCGTCCCGGGGCGGCAAACGGGCTGGGCAGCCGCCCTGCCTCCCCCGCGCTGCGCCGCGGCTGGTCCTCGCCCTGACCCTCCGGGCGGGGCGGATGCCTGCCTGCCTCATCCCCCGTGGGTCCGGCGGAGGGGCCGCCGGCCGGCACTGTCCGCGAAGCCTTGATCGGCGCTCCCGACTGGTGTTTCTATGTCACACACGGGAGCTTTATCTGCTTTTGCAACAGTTGACGGGAGATTTGAGGAGCAAACGGTTAGTTCCTTGATACGCAGTCGGAAGTATATACAGGCACGATTGCAAGCGCCCTTTGCTGAGTGGCCTCCCTTAACTGTCTTGCTGCGCTCAGGAAGTGAAAACTAATTTTAGTTTTTGCCTAAGCAAATATGAAATCAGTTTGCTGCAAAAACTAAATCACAGGCTTTATAGAGGCATGCAAAGTATGAAGCGAAGTGGATTGGGACGGTTTTTAAACAGACATAGTAGACCTGCACAAGAATGGAATCAGGGTATATTAGAATTGACTGGGACCTTTAGGTGTGTATAGTTCACTTGTTTGCTCGATAGGGAAGCTAAAGCCCAGAGAGGTTAACTAACGTGGCAAAGTTAATGGCAAAGTTTATATCACAAGTCAGGTTTCTGGGGGCAACATAGCATCCCTCTAGCCTGGGTGGCTTTTATCACAGCTCAGTTTTGTTCTTTGTAAAGTATCCACCCTAGAGTCTATGGAGACTGAGCTAGCGACTTTGCTGTAGTTCAAATCATTTTTTTGAATTGCCTTCAAAACCAGTTTACTAGACTCTTAAGGCTTCTTTTATAGACACATTTTCCTTTCACCCAACATATATATTGGGCATGATCACTTGTTCACTAGATTTGACTCTGAATGACTTTTTGACTTTCACAAAACCCAGCCAAGAGATTCCACAGCATGGAGTAAGTTCAAACCAGAGATCCTGCCAGTGTGTAACAGTTTCTTGAGGTACTTGAAAGTGGAGAGCATTCGAAGAGGCTTTTAGAGTCTAGTATGGTCAAGTCTGGGGCTTCCCAGGTGGCACTAGTGGTATAGAACCCGCTGCCAATGCAGGAGACATGAGATGCAAGTTCAGTCCCTGTGTCAGGAAGATCCCCTGGAAGAGGGCATGGCAACCCACTCCAATGTTCTTGCCTGGAGAACTCCATGAGGTCACAGAGTTGGACACGACTGAGATGACTTAGCTGACCATGCATGCATGGTCAAGTCTAGTATGACTTACTAGAGTCTACTAAGTCCAGTAACCATTGGTCTCCTTACCTTAGAGTTCTAAGTTGTATTGATTATCAAGTTGTCATTGGTTTCATGCATTAAACCCAGATTGCCCATGCAGTGCCTGTAGAGTGCTGAGTGCTAGGAAAATAACAGACAGCACCACTGACAAGGTCCCTGCCTTCTAGAGCTTCTGTGTGGGGAAGCAGACAATAAAAAAATAAACAGTGATATATTTTCCTCCAGAGATGAGCACTGTGAGGAAGAACAGAGCTCTGAAACTCTGAGATGACCATTTAGCAGGCCAGCATGCTTGTGAGGGGGTTGGGTGTTACTTAGCATCGCTAGCGTTAGATGGTCAGCTGCTGCTCCATTAAAGCAAATCACCATATCTAAAAGTAAATCTGTCTGAACCCAGAAGATCCTTTGGGAGGTCATCATTTCTCCAGTGATTGCCTCTTGGATGGCAAGTTTGTCACAGCCTCATTTTTACTTGCATTCCCTCTGCCCCACCCCAGGCAAATAGTAAGTGGTTTCAAACACCCAGGGAAGTGAGCTTCTAATCCTTCATTGTCTCAGTAGCTGCCTTACTCCTGCTACGAAAGGCCCTGCTGACTGAGGTAAGGGTTGGGTGTTAACCCTATGCCAGTGTCTGCTGGTTGGGAGCTACCTGACACAGCTGTCTCTTCCTGCATACTGGTTTGTACTGGGAACCTACCTTGGGAAGGAGACCTCAATCCTTGTGTTGTGCTTAGTAAAGAAACTAGTTCATTTTGAAATTAGCTCTGGAGTCAAGAGGCACCCAACTTCCTCAGAAGAAGAGTGCCAATAAAATGGTAACTTAACAAAGTTCATCTGCTTAGTACCCTCTCAGTTCTTTCCTTTTCTGTATGTTCAGTGGCGTCAAAGAAAAGGTTTTCATTTTTACAGGTTCCAAAAAATCATTAAAGTTACCAAAAAATACGCCAATATTCTTTGTTCCTAAATGAAAGGATTAACAAAATGTAGTTACTTTAAAAACCACTGAAAGAACATGGGGTTCTCACTCTTATTGAGGACTGCAAAATAAGGAGAAAGCAGAGCCTCTTCAAGGCTTCTGCAACAATCTGAAGTGGTGGCCAAGGATTTCAAAAGGCCAGAGTTTCTCGTTATTTCTAAAGTTTTTTCAACTTTATAAAAGAATAAGAAGTTGTTTTCATTACTAGCTAGTAATTGCCCTTCCCTGTTTCTGACCTCTTTGAAGTTCTGCTTTCTTTATTTTCTAGTTTCTCGGTTCATTATTCCTTTTTGGCAGATAGGGGACAGCCCCTGTTGTTCGCCTTTAAGGTGTTGACTCAGGATTTGGGTCCTGGCTGTACTATTGGCTTTGTAACTTCAAGTGAGCTCCTTACCTCTGTGCCTCAGCTTCCCTATCTGTAAAATGAAGATAGTAACAGTAGTCCCTTCCTCCCAGGGTTGTTGGCAGCCCTGCAGGATAAGATATATGAGATGCTTATAATAGCATCTTACACATAGTAGGCACTTAAGAAATGTTAACTGTTACTGGCGTGAGCTACATGGGACTTCTTTATTTTTATTTAATTTTTTTAAAATTTTACTTTATTTTACTTTACAATACTGTATTGGTTTTTCCATACATCAACATGAATCTGCCACGGGTATAAAGAAGAAAAATATTAGCCATGTCTCATTAAATGTTTGGAAATCCGATGTGCATGATTTTCTAGACATTTTTCTGCATTTCATTGTTGACCCCAGCATTGAGTTTAAGGTGACATTGTCAGCAGCACACACAGTTCTTGCCCACCTAAGTTCTGTTTACTATTTGGACTCAGAAATTACTTGAGCCCATATTTTGTTTGTTGCTATAGACAAGAATAAGAGAGGTTTCCTTTCCATTCCTCTGCTTTGAGAGCCAGAGAGGACCAGGAGACCCAGTTGGCATTAGTCAGGTGAGATCCAGTTGCCATCCTGTAGTCAGAGGATAGTTTTTTATATTAAATGTTTATAGTGGATTTATCCACGGGACCACCAGGAGGGTGGCATCCTTTTCAAGAATGTGGCAGGCATCTCTTTAGAAAATTGGCATCATGCATTAGTGCTTTCTATTTCTACCCAAGGAGCAAGGAAGAGTAAAGGAGCCTTGTGTCTGTGGAAGATGGTAGAAAGCCCCTTCTTAGCCCTGTGACACTGGACAAGTCTTTTCTCCTCGCTGCTGTTGGCTCATCTTTGTAAGATAGAGCTAAGGCCGCCTGCACCACCAAGATCCCAGAGCTCTTCAGGGGAGCCAGTGTGCATCAGCATCCTTCGCTGACTGTAGGGCATTATTATTATGGCATCCATGTGTTATGTAAGCCATCACTATTTGGAGAACTGGTGTGAGAGGGCAGCATCCTTCCGGTTCTTGGTGCATCCTCGCTGGGGGTATGATCTCTTTGCCCAACCCCACTTCTGTCAGCATGGAAACATGCATGTGTTTTGTTGACTCTCTCAGATGGACCTGAAGCCACTGGTACACCGTGTGAGCTTCCATTTTGTTGATTCCTAAAATGATAGTGCTGTGTCACCAACAATCCCAGGGCAATAGTGAGGTCATCTCTGCACCAGGGAATATTGCCTGCCTCTTCTGTCTTAGAATGGAAGGCTTTCATTTTTCAAATCAACGGCTTACCTCAGCTTCTCAATGCAGCTTGATGCCCTGCCGAGATCCTCCACTCCTGGGGCTGAGGTTGGAAGCAATCCAGGGACTCATTGCTCTCCAGGTCCACCGCACCTTCCCTTCCAACAGGATGGGGGCCAAGTACTCTTTGAATGTTTCTCAGTATCTTGAGATGACTCCATAAGCTGAGGTTGGAGAGAGTTTTCTGGGCAAGAGAACCCTAACATGCTCCATGCATGAAGGAGATCTTTAGTGAACATTCTTTGACTTGAACTGGACAAGGGCACATAGCTTAGAATTGTTGGGGTGTGTTCATTTCAACAAATTCTGTTGTTGGTCTAAAGATCCTGTTCCTTGGTACTAGACGAAAGGGAGCTCCTGCTTAGTCTTTCTTTCCATGATCAACTAACCAATGAATAAGAAAGCTCTGAGTCCTCTTTGGGGAGAGGTCCCATGGGTTGTTTGCCCACCCATTTCTTTGGGGACTGTTGTCACTGGCAGTTTGAGTTTAGGTTTGTTTTTTTGCTTTGCTTGCTGATGTCTTGTGGGGGTGGGGGGCGGGTAGGGAGGAGTAAGGGAAGTTGAAGGGTAATAATTGAAAGTAAAAATAAAAGTAACTCATTCAGCTCTTGTTCCCTGCCTTCAGACCTTGGCTGCACAGGATGCCTTTCTTCAGCTTGTGATAACTGTTACATGTTGCTATCTTGTCCTTGGGTGTTTTGTGAGAAGGAGGCCACTGTGTGCTTCCCAGAGCCTCTCCCAGTGGAATGGGCTAACCCTCGGGCTGTCCTGCTTTCACCTTCAGGGGGTGGGGTGGGTCATAAAGGGGGATTCTTAGCATCAGGCGGTGGGGCTTGAAATGCCCTTGTGTGACCCTCAAGTTCCTTGTGGCCCTGGGATGACTTAGGTGGGGGCAGAGCTGTCAGGGTTCATTCCAGCAGGCCTGGAATCAGCAAGCTGTTTGACTGGAAGAGGAAATGTCCCTACTGTGCAGCAGTGCCCCTGGCAGAGATGGGTCAGTACCATCCATGCATCACCATGAGAAGAAAGAAAGATTTGCACTTGGTTTCAGTGCACCCAGGAGGGTGCGATCCTTGTTGCTGTGGCAGGAAGGATAGAAGAGCCCTCAGTTGGAGTTCCATTTTGAGCTTCCCGGTCCTGTGTTGCCTCATACAAGGCAGTGCTGCTGGGTCTGTCGGAGCGAGTGGGAGTCCCAGATGGAGGGCAGTCAGAGCTGGCCCTCACCTCTCTGTAGCCCTTGGTGTGAGGCTTAACAACTGATTTTTTCAAGTTGAGGCTGAGTGTGACCCTGATGGCCATTTCCTTTCTTCGCTATTATCAACTCTGAAGTGACGTGATCCTTTCTCCAGAGCCTCCCATCAGGCCTGCTCCACAAAACAGTTTTTCCTTGTTGATAAAATTGTTCTGATGCCCCTGCCCCTGGGAACTTAGGAGATATGCAAACTCTTAGGCCCCCCGCAGACCTGCACAACCAGAATCTGCAGGTGAAGAAGATCCCCAGCTGATCTGTATGTAAATTACAGTTCGAGAAGTGTGGTCTGAGTAGCAGTTCACATCCCGGCTTGCTTCCTGATCCTTTGGGACTGACCACACTGTTCATTTGAAAAATAACTCAAGCCACATGTGTCATCCATTTTCTTAGTAGCCACATCAAAAAAAGACAGATGAAGTCAATTTTATAATGTATGTTATTCAGCCCAATATGTCCAAAATATTATTTCAACATGTAATCAGTATGACAGTGAGATGCTCACCTCGTCTTATTTGCATGAATTTGTCGAAATCCAGCATGTATTTTACATCTGCAGCAGGCCTCAGTTTGGACTAGCCATGTTTCAAGCTCCGCTTGCCAGTGGCTCCAGCTTTGGACAGCGCAGCTTTGAGAGATACATTTTGGCCTTGATTTGCTGATGATGTCATCAGATTTGCTGTCGAGCCTGGAAGAGCAGTTGGAGCCTCCGCTGCCTGGGTAGTAAGTTGCATTGAGGGTCGCTGTACTCAGTGCGGAGCCCTCTGCCTGGTGTGCTCTTCAATCTCATTTGGATCCTCACAACATCCCCACTTCTTTACCGAGACTTCCTCTCTGGGCCTCAGCTTGGTAAGCTATACTGAGAAGTTGTGGTTGGCAGAGGTGAGGAATGCAAACCTCTTTTTTGGGGGCATCTTCAAAGGACTCAAGGGACACTTCTTCTCTGGCTCAGCGGAGCCCCCAGATGGATGCTCCCTTTTGCTGTGGGCCTGCCACCCCATGGTTTGTCCCCCTGGCTGCTTATTAGAATCACTTAGAGAGCCTTAAGGGCCTGATGCCCCAGCCCCACACAGACATTCAGATTTATTTGATGGGGCTGGCAGCAAGGGGTGATAGAGATCAGACCTCCTCATTTTTAAAAAAGTCTTCTGGGAGATTCTGGCGGGCCACTCAGCTCCAGAGCAGCTGTCCCCAGCATCTCTAGCGCCGAAAACCAGCGGCCTTGGGGCTGAAGTGCAGATTCTGACTCTGAGGGACAGGGACGGGCTTCCTCTCGCAGGCAGGTGACAAGGATGCTGGCAGCCGTGCTGGGACTCCTAGGAGCCTGTGCTCCAGAATCACTGGAGGGTGGTTCCCAAACTCCACCACGTTCCCTGGCAGCCAACCTGGAGATTCTGATTCAATAGGTTTGAGGTGGGGCCCAGGATTTGTAGTCGAGAAGGCACGATGTTTTCTGAATTTCACCACAAAGTGTTATGTTGACTTTAGGGTTTGCGTAGGCACATTTCTAGTGCCATTTTTTTCACGAGGGGGGAGGGTGTTTGCTGCAAATGGATGTTGAGTTTTATCAGCCCATTTCTGCCTTTATGGAGATTTGTCCCGACCCTTTAAACCAGTTGATGCGATGGGCTATCTTAAGGGATTTTCTCATATAACTTGGTAGCATTAACCAGGTTTGCATGGCTGGCATAGACGTTATTTCTTACTGCTGGGTTGGTTTGATAATGTTTTCTTCAGGATTTTTATGTCTGTATTTGTGAGTGAGATTGTGCTTTAATTTTGCTTTACTGTCTTTGCCTAGTTTAGTACCTTTTTGCTAGCCTTATAAAGTGAATGAGAGCATTCCCTTTTCTGGTCTCTGGAAAACTGTATAAAATTGGAGTTGTTTGTTCCTTGAATATTTAGTAGAACTTGCCTCAGTGCCAGCCGTGCCTGGTGCTTTGGTGTGGAAATGCTTCAAACTACCACTTACTAGCTGCCATGTCTGTAGTTACATCTGTCTTTTCATTCTTAAATCTTCATTTTGTTTACTTGTGCCTTCTTTTTTTCTTGATGAGTCTTAGCAAAGGTTTATCGGTTGTGGTTATGCAGTATGAGGTTTGTCACTGTGTAGAAAAGAATGAGCATAATTATATTCTCAAGCTTCTTTCTGATTAACTTTAATGAAACTGCATAATCTGAAAGTCAAATTTATATCAAGGTATATTCTGAAAAGCTTTCCTTTCACTCATGTCTCCTGCCAGGCATGCTGTTTCTCCTAGCCACTCTAATCAATGTTATTAGTTTTTAGTTCATTCTTCTATGTTTCTTTTGCAAATTTGAGCTGGTGTGCATGCGTATACATACACACAGACACACACTCATTGCACTTCCTCCTTTTCTTACACCAAAAAAAGCATACAACATACACTCTTCAGCCTCTTGCTTTCTTCACTTAAACCCTGGAAATCTCTTACCTCTACATTTTCTCCTTTCTTCTTTCTTTGGATTTATTTTGCTGCTTGGATGTTTCAAAACATAGTCTTTTTACTATTATTTAGTTCTAATATATTCTGATTTCCATTGTGATTATTTCATTCACCTGTGAGTTGTTTAGAAGTTTGTGTTTAAATTTACAAATACGTTTTCTAGGTAAATTTTTAAAAGTGATTTCTAAGTTAGCTGCATGATGGTCAGAGAATGTGGTCTGAATACTAGTAGTTCTTTTAAGTGTGTCAAGGGTGGGTTTATATAGATAGCACTGTGTGGCTGGCTTCTTCCATTTAGTGTAAAGCTTTTTATATTCATCTATGTTTTGTCATTCGTTGTGTATCAGCAGTTTTGACTTTCTTTTGCCAAGTACTAGTACTATTCCATAGTATGGCTATAACAATATGTCTGTTCACTAGTTCATGAACGTGTGAGTTAGTTCAGCGTTTTTGGCAATTATGAATGTAAAGTTGCCATGAGCATTTGCTTACAAGTCTTTGTGTGGATTCATGTTTTCATTTGTCTTGTGTAAACACTTAAATGTGGCATTGCTGGGCCATATGCTTAGGGTACTTTCTTGTACTTTACAGGAAACTGTCACCCTGTTCTCCAAAGTGTCTATGCCAATTTGCATTCCCATGCCAGTCGCAGAGTCAAGTATGAGAGTTCTGCTTGGGTCACATTTTCACTAACATTTGTTATTGTCTGTTCTGTTAAACTGCAGCCATTCCAGTGGGTGTGTAATAGTAGCTCACTGAGGTTTTATTTTGCATATTCCTAATGACTAATGATGGTGAGTATGTCTTCATGTGCTTTTTGACCATTTGTATATCTTCTTTGATGAAGTGTCTGCTGAGATCTTTTGTCTGTTTCTTATTGGATTGTCCGTTAGTTCTCTATGTATTTTGGATACAAGGCCTTAATTAGGTAATTTGCAGGTATTTTCTCCTGGACTGTGGTTTACTGTTCCATTTTCTTAGCTGTGCCTTTGAAAGAGCAAAGATTTTTAATTTTGATGAAGTCCAGTTATTGGGTTTTTTCTTTTATGGTTTATGCTTTTTGTGTTCTCTAAAAAACTTTTGCCTAACATAAGTTCACAAAGATTTCCCCCTGTGTCTCCCTCTAGACTTTTGCGCTTTTAGCTCTTTGTTTAGACCTGTTTTGGTAGGTTGACCTAAAGGTGGTCCCGCGATTGCTGCCCCACCATGTTTATACCCTGTGTATGCTTCCCTTGAGTATGCAGCCTTCTGAGACTTGAGCAGAGGATGAAGTTAAGACATGCCTGGACTTCTGACCCACCACCCATACAAACCATGAGAAAATTAACATGTTGTTTACAGCTACTAAGTTTGTATGCAACAGTATAAAACTAATACTTATGTGCTTCAAGTTAATTTTGTATGTTGTGTCAAGTAAGGGTCAAGATTCACTTATTTCCATATGAATGTCAAATTGTTCCAGCATCATTTGTGTAAAAGACTAGACCATTGACCATTCCTAGGACCTCCAAAAGATGGACCTAATTCTGGACTCCATTCTGTTCCGTTCATCTCTATGTCTAATATTAGGCTGGAACTACACAGTCTTGATTATTGAAGTATTGCAAGTCTGGAAATTGGGTAGTGGAAGTACTCCAAGTTTGTTCTTTTTTTATTTCCCATCCATCAAGATTATTTTGGCCATTCTTGGTCCTTTGTTTTTTCATATAAATTTAAGAATCATCTTGTCGGTTTCTATGACAAAGCCTATTGGGAATTGATAGAGATTGTGTTGAATCTATGGATCAATATTGATGACATAACAATATTGAGTCTTCCCATCTGTGAGCATGATATGTTTGTCCGTGTATTTAGGCCTTTAATTTCTCTCAGCAGTGCTTTATAGTTTTCAGTGTATGGATCTCGTGTACATTTTGTTAAATATATCCCTAAATATTTCATTTTTATTTATGCAGATGATATTTTTATACTTCAGTGTTCATTTGTTCATTGCTAATGATACAAATGGGGCTTCCTTGGTGGCTAAGATGAAAAAGAAACTGTCTGCAGTGCGGAGACCTGGGTTCAATCCCTGGATCGGGAAGAAGCCCTGGAGAAGGGAATGGCTACCCACTCCAGTGTTCTTGCCTGGAGAATTCCATGGACAGAGGAGCCTGGTAGGCTACAGTACATGGAGTCTCAAAGAGTTGGACATGACTGAGTGACTAACACTTTCACTTTTCAGTGATACAAATATAGTTTTTAATGTTGAAAATGTATATCATGCATACTTACTTATATCATGCAGACTTACTTACTTTACTGATGCTGCTGCTAAGTCGCTTCAGTCGTGTCCGACTCTATGTGACCCCATAGATGGCAGCCCACCAGGCTCTGCCGTCCCTGGGATTCTCCAGGCAAGAATACTGGAGTGGGTTGCCATTTCCTTCTCCAATGCATGAAAGTGAAAAGTGAAAGTGAAGTCGCTCAGTCATGCCCGACTCTTAGTGACCCCATGGACTGCAGCCTACCAGGCACCACCATCCATGGGATTTTCCAGGCAAGAGTACTGGAGTGGAGTGCCATTGCCTTCTCCATTACTTACTTTACTTACTAGTAAATTTACTAGTTCTGGTAGTTTTTCTGTAGTGTTCTTAGGATTTTTTATATGAATGATCATGTTGTCTGCAAACACAATTTCAATTCTTCCTTCTAGTGTTTTATATCTTTTATTTCTTTCTCTTGTCTTATTAAAGTTGCTAGGATCTCTAAAATATATTGAATGCAAGCAATAAGAGCAACTAACCTTGCCTTGTTCCCACACTTAGTGGGAAAACATTGCATCTTTCACCATTAAGTAGAATTAGTTATAGATTTTCCATAGGTTACTTTATCTATTCCTAGTTTGCTGAGATTTAAAAAAATAATTATTAGATGCTGAATTATGTTTGTAGAAGCTATGTCTCAGATATAATCTTCAGGAAGATAGTATACCTCAAGAATAGCCCTGTTGACTACATATCATCACATTCATACTTTTATCAACTACCAGTACCCAGCTTTTTATCCTTGTGTTGATAGTAGAATTTCCAACTAGAGCTTGGGAATTCTTTTTTTTTTCTATACAGCAGCATATGCAATCATTCCTCAGTATTCACAGGGGTTTGATTCCAGGACCTGTTGTAAATATCAGAATCCATGGATGCTCAAGTTGCATAATCAGCCCTCCATATCTGTGGGTTATGCATCCACAGGTATGGAGGGCCAACTATATTGCTCCTTCAAAAGCCATGGCAATTCTGTATCAGATTCATATGTGTCATTTTTAGGGTACTGGAATTTCTTTACCTTCTTTCTTTACCATTCTCTTGACACTGCTTTTGGTTCCTGTTCATCTCCTTGCCTTATTTCTGCCTTTTTTTCTTAGATTATTTCTTCTATATCTAAGCTTTCTACCTGCTAATAGTGCCAAGTTCTTGATGTGTGTGTGTGTGTAGAACAGGGATGGATAGCCGCTTGTATTTGTGGCTGGAATAATAGGTAATTGCCCCTAGTAGGAAGATACCATTGTCCATGCTCTGAGTCACCGCAGGTCTCTTATTTATTTATTTTAATTGGAGGCTAACATTCACATGAATCAGCCATGGGTGTACATGTGTTCCCCATCCTGAGCTCCCCTCCCACCTCCCTCCCCATCCCATCCCTCTGGGTCATCCCAGTGCACCAGCCCCGAGCACCCTGTCTCATGCATCGAACCTGGACTGGCGATCTGTTTTACATATGATAGTATACAACCGCAGGTCTCTCTTTCTGAAATTCCAAGGCTTTTTAATAAAGCCAGTCTTTGTAGATTCCCTTTAGACACTCCTTTAACTACTATGACAAAGGGCCTGTTGCCCAGGCTACTAGTCCTGCTGCTGATCTCTGTTAACTTTCAAGGTCAACCTGCCCTTGTATTGATAAATTAGGACTAATTAAGGAGTATGAAGCCCAGCATTTTTAACAATTGGGAGACCCTAGGCAACATTGGAAAACCCAACTTGCGGCTTTTTCTTCTAGCCCTTGTAGAGAAGGGACAGGTAGCTCCAAATCAAAATTATCCAACCCATTTGGAACTCTTCTTTGGAATTGCCTTCAGAGACCGTGACAACTTTTACAAAATATCCTGTGAGTAAAGACTTGGCATTTGGCTTCAAGATAAAATCATTTTGTGCCTCCTCTATTAAAAGAGAATGGCACTCATGCTGTGGGAAGCATTGTTTTTTGTTTAAAAATTGAGATATGGTAAAAGTTCACGAGATGATGTCTTATGTAGCTTTAAGCTCTAAAAGCAATTTCAAAAGAATTGGAAGAATATTTTTCATAGTGACTGTGTTGCTGGAATAAGTGCATACCATCCAAAGGGACAACTTCATAGAATAACTCATCTAGCTACATGTGCTCTGATAGACATTTTGAACCCTCATTAAACTTTGTCTTTCTTTTTAAATATAGTTTGAAAAGACTCTTTCATGATACAGAGTACTACTGCAGTTAAACAAGAGGGGATATACTGCCTCAGGATCTCACAACATGGATTTGTGTGTGTGGAGGGGAGTTGCTCTTTGGTTAATCATGCTTAAAATGAAGGCTAATGTTCTTTTTTGTGACCATCAAATTTTATTACATAGAAATGGAATTCCAAAAAAATTTTTTATTCAGCTATGTAAGCAGGAGGCATAACATTTTCATTTTTTAATTTGATCATCAATTAGGGAATTTAGAGCAACAGACATCTGTTAGTGGGTATAGTGGGGATGAGGACCAGGCTGCCTAGGTTTGATTTCCAACTGCAGATGTTTTTAGTGGACACATTTAACCTTCCTATTCTCAGGGTTGGGTGTTTTCATATGAAGGAATATTAGTAGTTGGCTTATGAGGTTGTTGGCAGTATCGAAGGAGTTCATCTGTGCTTAGAACAGTGCCTGGCACATAGCAGATAATCAGTAAATGGAAACCAGTTTGCTTTGTGTATTTAACTTATACCTATTCATTGTCTTTATTGCTGTTTAACTTGTCTTATATTTATTCATCTTCCTACCTCAGTTGCTAGCTCCTTGAAGACTTATCTCCATTTTTTTTTTAGAATTTCTCACCATGCTCTGGAGTTGTTTTTGTTGTTGTTGTTCAGTTGCTAAGTCATGTCCAACTCTTTGTGACCCTATGGACTGCAATACACCAGGCTTTCCTGTCCTTCACTATCTTCTGGAGTTCACTCAAACTCATGTCTATTGAGTCAGTGATGCCATCCAACCATCTCATCCTCTGTCACCCCCTTCTCCTCATGCCCTCAATCTTTCCCAGCATGAAAGTCTTTCCAAAGAGTCAGCTCTTCACATCAAGTAGCCAGAGTATTGGAGCTTCAGTTTTACCATCAGTCCTTCCAATGAATATTCAGGGTTGATTTCCTTTAGGATTGACTGGTTTGATCTCCTCGCAGTCCAAGGGACTCTCGAGAGTTTTATCCAGCACCACAGTTCAAAAGATGGGGAACACATGTACACCCGTGGCAGATTCATGTCAATGTATGGCAAAACCAATACAATATTGTAAAGTAATTAGCCTCCAAAAAATTAATTAATTAATTAAAAAAAGAAATTAAAAAAAGAAAAAAAAAAGCATCAATAATTCTTCAGTTCTCAGCCTTCTTAATGGTCCAGCTCTCACATCCGTACATGACTATTGGAAAAACCATAGTTTTGACTAGATGTACCTTTGTTGGCAAAGTGATATCTCTGCTTTTTAATACACTGTCTAGGTTGATCATAGCTTTCTTTCCAAGGAGCAAGAATCTTTTAATTTCATGGCTGCAGTCTCCATCCACAATGATTTTAGAGACCAAGAAAATACAGTCTGTCACTGTTTCCGTTGTTTCCCCATCTATTTGCCATGAAGTGATGGGACCAGATGCCATGATCTTAGTTTTTTGAATGTTGAGCTTTAGGCCAGCTTTTTCACTGTCTTCTTTTACCCTCATCAAGAAGCTCTTTAGTTCCTCTTCGCTTTCTACCATTAGAGTGGTATCATCTGTATATCTGGGGTTGTTGATATTTCTCCCAGCAATCTTGATTATATAAAACAATTCTCCAGATTACCAGCAACCAGCAGAAGCTAGAGGGGACAAAGAAGTTTCCTCTCTGCCTTAGAGCCTTCCAGGGGTTGGGTTGGGTGGGGGGCATGGTCCTGCCAATGTCCTGATTGCAGACTTGTAGCCTCCAGAACCGTGCAGGAAGAAATTTCTGTTTTAAGCATCCAGTTTGTGGTACTTTGTTTCAGCAGCCCCAGATACCCATCCATTATTTTGTCTTTTCCCCGCTTGCTGCTTGAATTAGAGTGTTGACAACCCTGGGAGTTCATTTCATCTCAAATGGTAGCATTGCCTCCATTTCCATCCATTATCCATCTTCTCCACATATTTTAAAACTCTGATCTACCAGAGAGATGCAAAATGTCATCAAATAGGTAAATACTGTACAGCACAAGAAGTGAAATGTTAGGAATTTATGCAGTATACAGAGAAATGAAACATGTGTGTGTTGTGGGTGTACGTGTGTACATGGGCAGACCCGTCCTCTGTCATGAAGCGGGTACCTAAAGACCCGGTGCCAACACAGCTCTTGCTTCTCTTCCCAGTGAACATGCTTGAAAGGAATTGGGCCAAATGGCAGATTGTCATCTCCAACCTTCTCTCCTCTCTTTGTTTTTCTAGAAATTGCACATCTGCTCTTCAGTTTCTTTCTGATCCTTCCCCTCTAGTGCTAATTCCCGTTGGATTCATTGTCAGTGATGCCCTGTCTGGGAAGGTCCGTGGGAAGTTCAGTGTTCTGAACTGGCACCTTCATCACTGATATAGCTGTGGCTCTTCATATGGTTTTTACCTTCAACAATTACCATTTTAACTTTTGCGTAAGAAGGTCCTTTTCAATTATAAATTGAAAATATACTTTTGGGGAATAGTTTCTCCTAGGGGAAAATAGTTTGACCAAATACAGTTCTGTCATGGAGCAGATGGATCAGCTGGGTTCCTGCACGAGTTTGGGAATTGGCAGGTGGATGGGGAACTTGATCTTGTTCCTATTTTAAAACTTTGTTTACAGGCAGGTATTTGGTGGTTACAAAATCCATTGGTGAATTTAATGATCTGTTTAAATGTATGTGTGTTTTACTAGGTTGCCTTTTTATGTTAAAAAAAAGTTAACCTGATGGTAACTGGCTTTCCTAATAGTTGCTTCAGCATACCAATTTCAAGTTATGAAGTGTTTCTAAAGTTACTCTGTTCCCTGGCCACCACACATGCCACTGGAGCCAGTCAGCTGTCTTGAAGATGTGCCATTTGTCATGAGGGGACCAAGAAGTAGGCTGAATGGATCAGCTCAGATCTATCACTAACCACTGGAAAAATGATTCAAAATGCATTCTCACTGATTCTGAATTGTGTATTTTTTTAGCCAAAAGGTCTTTGAAACATTTAAAGAAGTGGAAGTAAGTGTATTGTGATCTTTAAAATGAATAGTAAATATCAAAATGACACAAAGAGTGAGTTTCTAAATGAAATATGATTTAACATTTTGTAATTTCCAAAGAAGAGTCATGAAAACAATACCCCTTGAGTCCTGAAACAAACCGAGAGGCACTAACACATGTATTGCAGGTGTCTATTTGGACAATAAGCCACTTACAATTGATGGGGGTACTCTTTTGGAATAACTGTAGTTGGACCTACTCTGATACCTCTAGTGTATTTCTGTATCCTTGAGTCCGAATAGAAGGTAAACAGGCAAGATCTCCACGTAGGGATCCCTGGGCTAGGAGTCAAGTGTTTTTTTTTTTTAATGGAAGTAGGCATGCTTTGAGAGTAACCTGATTTAAAGCTGTCCAGAGCTTTGTCAAGATTAGATGGATTATCTTAGAAAGCAAATGTGTGTACAGAATGGTTAGGCAGTGTTAGATAGCATATATTTTATGGAAAATCCAGCCTAGTGTGTTAGCACCACTTTGAGAAATGGCTTCAAAGCATCTCTTTCTACGAGGAAGGGACCTGGTGTTTGAGTGCCTCTGCTTTGCCATCTACTGTTCCAGCATTTTACACACTCCTTATCACGACTCCATGAAGGTAGGTAGTATCACCCCACATACAGAGAACTGCAGTCTGTCCAAGATTGAATGACTGTTATTAATTGAGTGACAAAATTGGGATTTGAAAGCCAAACTGGTCTGAACACAGAATCCCTTCCTCTTTTCAACTGTGTCACACAAATTTTGCAGCTGGTCATAGTATGTTTTTGCAAGGTATAAGCTGTGAATGGTGGGGTTAATGTTTAAAAGGGCATGATTATTATTTACTTTGGCTGAAGAAAGTTCATTTGGAAATACTTTAATAGTTGAAGACAGAGTGGCAGCCCATTTTTGTAAATAAAATCATGCTGGAATACAGCCACACACCTGTATTTCCGTATTGCCTGTGGCTGCCATAAAGCCTAAAATAGTTTCTGGCCCTTCACAGAAAAAAGTTTGCAACCCTTGTTCCAAGAAAAATGTATAAAGGGATTTCCCTAGCAGTCCAGTGGTTAAGACTTTACCTCCCAGTGCAGGGACTGTGGGTTTTATCCCTGGTCAGGGGGCTAAGATCTCACATGCCTCATGGCCAAAAAAGTATAACATGAAAACAACAGAAATGATATTGTAAAAAAAATTCAATAAAGACCTTAAAAATGATCCATATCAAAAGAAATCTGTAAAAAATGTATAAGATGAAATAAACTCCTACTTTTGCAGATCATCGTTTGTCTTCATGTGGGATGAACAAGTATAGAGGTTGAATTGATTGTACCTGGTCTCTAAATGGCTGGGGCGTGAACAATTGTCTTTGGTTCAGGGTGGTTTGTTTGAGGGCATCTCAACACATCTTTTTCATTTCTTGCTCTGAGGTGGCCTACAGTCAGAGCAACTTTAATGCAAAAGTCAGCATAACTTAGTCTTGTAAAGCCTATCCTGCATTCAGGTGCAGAACAGAAGTCTGCTAGTGGTTCTCACTGGGGGTGAAACTCCCCCTAGAGGCCAAATTGGAAACGAGGGAGCAGTGTTTTTGTTTCTAGGGTAATTTGTATTTTAAAGTTAAGTTATTATCACTGTCATTTTATTTCTCCTTTATCCTGGAGGTCAGACATTATATTGATGATTTTTTAAAATTGTGGCTTTTTAAAAAAAATTATGGCTGGGTTGATAATATCCATGACTTTCATTACAGGCTAGCCAAAGGGGCTATACAGAAATTGGAGCATTGGGTCTAGGAGTATTGAACAGCTCTGCCCTAAGTATTTAGTGTTTTTTTTTTTTTCAAAATGGACTTCCAAGTCAAGAACGCTCTCTTCAAAAAACCTGGAATTCTGGCCTCAGTAGCTGCTCACACATGACTTCTTGCTCTCTGGCAGCCTTTTGAAGTTGGTTTGCAGACTAGGTAGGTTTCCAAAGCTTTCAAGGGAGCCTCCAGAGAGAGATCATCCTTTAACTTTATTTAAACAGCAATATAGAGTAAGAAAGCACAGCGAATAAGATCCAAAGATGGTGGCCTGCGTGCCTTTCCTCACGGTTTGTACATGGCGAGTGCAGGAAAATCCCTAATCAAGGGCCATTGATGGCAAATTGGTGACCATGGCAACTGAGCTCCCCTTGGAGTTTAGATTTTGCTTACAGAAACCCAATGAGGTGAAGGTCAAATTTATTTTCCAATTCTACTGCTTTGAGATGTTTCCAGTAAGGGTAAAACTGGCCCTCATTTATTTGAGAGTGTTTGTAGTTACATCTGCCACAGGTGTTTTGTGAAATCCTATTTTTCATATGCAACAGAGAGGGGAGCAGTTTCTTAGTCTGGAAGAAGGACGTGGGGGAAGAGGTCTTTGTATCTTAATTTGAAATACTGGGTTGGCCCAAAAGTGCATTCAGGTTTTTTGACACCAGTTTATGAAAATCCCAAACGAACTTTTTGGCCAACCCAATATCTCTTCCAACACAAAGTCTGTAGTGCAGAATGTTAGTTCTTTTTGGTGTAAGTTCTTTATGGTGCTTCAGAGTGTGAGAAGTCAGTGCTGCCGTTTTGATGTGCAGAGCCATGGAGCCTCGAGCATCTTGGTTAACTGAGGGTTGGCTCTACCCCTTTTTTAAGCTTGCATACATTTCTGACTTAAAGGAAATATTACGCAAACAACAGTTCGTTCATTCATGTAACGAATACCTATTGAGTACCTACTGGCTGCCAGGCACTGTACCAGGTACTGTAACTGCTTTGTTGTTTAGTCACTCAGTTGTGTCTGACTCTTTGTGACCCTATGGACTGTGGCCTGCCAGGCTCCTCCATCCATGGGATTCTCCAGGCACCAATACTGGAATGGGTTGCCATTTCCTTCTCCAGGGTATCTTTCCAACCCAGGGATCGAACCCACGTCTCTTGCATCTCCTGCATTGCAGGCGGATTCTTTACCTCTGAGCCACTTGGGTTGGAACTGCAGCATTAAATAAAACAGACCATAATCCTTCTCTTCTGGGGGCTTGTGTTCTGGTATGCAAGAGGTGGAGAGTAATAACAGATTATCTGAAAGGGGGTAAGTGGTAGGGAAAGGAGATGGGGGTGTGTGTGTGTGGAAAGAGCAGAGAGACAGAGGGACAGGGGGAAGAGAGGTGAAGGGACACAGAGGGAGGGGCAGAGGGAGATACCATGAGACCATTGAGGTTAGTTGTCTTAAATTTAAAGAGACACAACTGAGGCCATGTGACTTTCAGGCTTCCTTGATAGGTCAGTTGGTAAAGAATCTGCCTGCAATGCAGGAGACTCTGGTTCGATTCCTGGGTTGGGAAGATCTGCTGGAGAAGGGATAGGCTACCCACTCCAGTATTTGTATTCTTGGGCTTCCCTTGTGGCTCAGGTGGTAAAGAACCTGCCTGCAATGCGGGAAACCTGTGGTTCGATCTCTGGATTGGGAAGATCCCCTGGAGAGGGAAAGGCTACCCACTCTGGTATCCTGGCTTAGAGAATTCCATGGACTGCCGTCCATGGGTTCACAAAGAGTTGGACACAACTGAGTGACTTTTTCACTTTGTGACTTTCAAAGGTTTTTAAATGATGCCACCTTTATGTAGCTTTATTTGAAGGGGTTGGGGGTGGGTCCCAAAGATTGCTTGCCTAGATAAGTTTTCTTAAGTGTTTTTTAGTCAAAAACTCCTTCTCTCCTGAGATTGGGACCAGTCTCATTAACCTGCTTTCTTTAGAAATAGAAATCACTTGGACACACTTGTCTGTGGGTGGAAAGGATACTGCCATGTTAGGAGACCTGTCTGGAGCTCGTCCTGCCTCAGACTCACGCCAGAGCCTTGTTGCACCCCTTCTAGGCTTTGCTGTCATCTTCTCTGTAATGGGAGAGATGCTTAGTTGTTCAGCTGTGTTTGACTCTTATGACCTCATGGAGTCTAGCCCACTAGGCTCCTCTATCCATGGGCATTCTCCGGGCAAGACTATGGGAGTGGGTTGCCATGACCTCCTCCAGGAGATCTTCCCAACCCACAGATCAAACCCAGTCTCCTGCATTGCAGGTAGATTCTTTACCATCTGAGCCACCAGGGAAGCCCAAGAATACTGGAGTGGGTAGCCTATCCCTTCTTCAGGGGATCTTCTCGACCTTGGAATTGAACCGGGGTCTCCTGTATTGCAGGAGGATTCTTTACTAGTTGAGCTACCAGGGAAGCCCAATGGGAGAGGACTGGGCTTAAATCATCAGAAGTTTTTTTCAGGATCAAAAAGGATAGAAATCTACCTTTGGTTAGATTCCTGAAATTAGCATATATATAGGGAATTAAGTGTCAATTTTCACTTTAAAGCCAGGGTAGCTCAGATTCAATGTTTTTTAAAATAAAAAGGATTAAAGCTGATCTTTAGAGGTTTGGGGCAAAATACACTATAACCAAAAGGGTACCTGGCCTTTGTAAACTTTGCTGTAGCTTTTAATTATTATTGAACTCCATTTAGAGCAACAGATATTTTATAGATAAAGATATGGATGCTTGATAAGTTCCATGCTTGATAAGTTAGAGCCAGCGCAGGGCCTGTGCTCATCTGTCTAGCACATTTTCCACAGTACTGCTCTGCTTCCCAGGCTCCTAATGAGACAGTATTTTCATGTACTTTTTGAAGAGAAGCTTTACAGCTAGATCACCACCAGCCATGGCACTATCCTTGTAGTAGTGAGCTTTCTTCCTAGTATTTCCGGGGTCAAGACTAATGTGTAGAAGAATCGCTTATGGCATCAGTATTCAGTTATTATCCTCTCATTATTTAAAAGGATGCTAATAATTTGTTAACAAATATACCAGGCACTGTTCTAAGCCCTTCAGTATATTGCTTCATTTTGCCCAACTGTGCTGTAGTAAGATAGAGGTAATAGCAACCAAAGCCCAGAAAAGTGAAATAATCTGCTCAAGGTCAAATATATGAATTGCAGAGTTGGGATTTGAACGGAGTCAGCTCAATACCCATGCTGTCCAGCATCACGCTGCTCCAGCTTGTGTACATTTCAGAGGTCCATTGGAACCGGTTCCTTCAACAAAGAGAGGTTCACTGATGAGATCTGAAAGCAGATATCATCATGGAACTAACCCATGTTACTCAGACCCTTGGATTTCTCAGTTCTGCACTCAGTTCAGCTTTTAATAGTAGCAGTTTCTAGGATAATGCTACATATGAAGGCTTTAGACATAAAGACAGTACATTATTTGATTCCGTTTATATGAAATGTCCAGAATGGGCAAACCTGTAGAGATACAAAGCAAATTTGTGATCGAGGCCAGGGGAATGGGGAGTGACAGTGACTATTAATGGGTATGGGGTTTTGGGTGGCGGTGGTGAAAATGTTCTAAAATTGATTGTGGTGGTGGTTGTGCAATCCCATTAAGTTGTTCACTTGAAACGGGAGTGTTGTATGGTATATGAGTTATAGCTCAATTAGGTAGTTAAAAATAAAGAAAAAAGGAAGACTTTCCTCTGTTATATTTAGTTCATTTTAAATTGAGGGTTTGTTTTTTTTTTAATGAGGATTGAAGAAAACAGGAAGATTTATCTTTCTTTTATGGTTTAGAAACAGACTGGTGAAGGCTGAGTCGATTATATAGCCCAGCGTTTGAAATGTCTTATATTTACTTGACAGTAATAATTTAACATGTGTTTGAAAATGCTGACTTATAAAAATGTTAGACCATATGATTACTAAAAGTAATTTTATATCTTAATTAAAAAATCCCTGAAATATGTAATATTGTTTAGTTGATAGAAAAATTTCAGGGCAGAAACATCTGACTTTATCTATCCAGTCCATCTCATCGACTCTGCTGTCTCAGAGAATAATGGGTTATTTTGATTGGATTTGAATTTATGGTTAGAGTGGTTTTTCAAGGCTATTTTGTCTGAACTTAATTCATTCTAGAGTTATTCATTAATCTTTTTAAAAAACTTATTTCTAATTTTATATTGTGCTCCCTCTTAATAGTATCAGGTTTTTTAAGCTGAGGATTCCTTTGTATAAAGACATATTTTATTTTCCCCAACTGTTCATGTTTCAGCCTCAACAGTTTTCTAGTTCCAGTGTTCTGGGATTTGGTGAACCAGTATACAAGGTCACAGTGTAGTGATGTTTCACAGTAGTATGTATTTTGCACATAATCAGTCACTCATTCACCAATTAGCTATGTATGTCATTGTGTGCCAGGAGATAGCCATGACCCAAATGGACTCCCACCCTTGCCCTTGGAAAGCTGAGCTCTGGTGGTGGAAGCCCAGAGTCACTAATCTTGAAAGATTGTTCTCACTTGGCTGTCTCGCTGCATCTTTGCCCTGATGGGTATCTTCAGCTGCATCTTTTGTCACCTTTCTCAGGCATTTCTTTAGGACACTGACCAGAAGCACACAGCTATCAAATTTCCAAGTTTTGTGCCAAGTGGTAGTAGTGTTCTCCATGCCAGATTTTGTTAGTTGGTCTTTTAATGAGCCTAGCAAAAAAACTATAAATATTCACAACTGTCTTGCTAAATTGAGTATGGTTTAACCACCAGTGACTTCATATGTATCTCTCTGTCATTAACTTTGATAAATAAAATAGCCAAAGCATTGCTTAGTTTCCTGTTGTTGCTATCATCTTCAAAAGTAACCCTTGGGTTAACAAGGTAATTGTATGTGTTCTGCATATGATGGTTTCGTTTATGTCTAAAAGAAGGAAAGAAAGTGAAGTTGCTCAGTCGTGTCCGACTCTTTGTGACCCCATGGACTGTAGCCCACCAGGCTCCTCTGTCCATGGGATTTCCCAGGCAAGAATACAGGAGTGGGTTGCCATTTCCTTCTCCAGGGGATCTTCCCAACCCAGGGATTGAACCCGGGTCTCCAGCATTGTAGGCACATGCTTTACCATCTGAGCCACTAGGGAAGTCATTTATGTCTGAACTGGGATGAATACGCTTTATTTAAATGAAATATATACATTCCCTAGAAAATGCTGATTAAATCAAATCCTACTAACTTGATTTCCATCAAATCCATGCCACTTTAACTTGCCTTAATTGAGAGAAGACAGAATTATGAAAGGGGAAGGAAGTGTAAGTTCAATGGTCTGTCCTTTTTATCTCTCTGCTTGGCTGTCTGTTAATTGTCTTTACAAATTAAGAAGTATGGATGTTTGAAGCCTGTTGCATAATTAATCAGAGAAGGCAATGGCACCCCACTCCAGTACTCTTGCCTGGAAAATCCCATGGACAGAGGAGCCTGGAAGGCTGCAGTCCATGGGGTCACTAAGAGTCGGACACGACTGAGAGACTTCACTTTCACTTTTCACTTTCGTGTGTTGGAGAAGGAAATGGCAACCCACTCCAGTGTTCTTGCCTGGAGAATCCGAGGGACGGGGGAGCCTGGTGGGCTGCCGTTTATGGGGTCGCCCAGAGTCAGACACGACTGAAGCGACTTAGCAGCAGCATAATTAATAAACATTAAGTTTTCTCTGATGACAGAAACATGTGTGGTGTCTTCTGCTGAACTCCCCCTTCTCTGTTTCTTCACGGTTCCCTGCACCTTCATTGGAGCTCTTTCCCATGAGCTGTGCTGTGGTTGGTCCTTCATGTGTCTCATTCCTATGAGGGAAACAGGGCCTTTCAAGTGTCCTCCTGTTTGTACTCAATTGTAGTATGTTTGAAATTGCATACAATTTTGTTGATTTCTTGAATTCATTGTCTTTCTTGGTAGAGTTTCCAGGATGGCCTCAGCACCAACTTCCAAATATAATTCACACTCCTTGGAGAATGAGTCTATTAAGAGGGTAAGTTGAGTGTTCAGATTTATTTATACCTCTTTCTCTGCATTTCTCTTTTCATATTTGAATATTAGCTGCTCATTCTGGGTTTCTTGAATTATTCATTTCATTATTCATTCACATAATGCAAATTCTTTGATACACATAGTTTTATTTGTTAACCCATCTTGTTCCACAAAAGACAGACTACCTTAGGTGTGTTCAGTGAGCTTTGTTTGTAAATCCTTTTATATAACTTCATTTTTGAGAACCTCTGACTTGTGAACCACTGCCAGACATTACATTTAAGATACTAGGGAATCTCTTGCCCCTGAAAGCTTTCTGAAGATGAGTTCGGAAGACCAGGGCCCACCAAGCAGGATATTAACACCTTCCTCGATATTGAAGGAGGCATTCCTGCCTAAGAACAGTCTGCCTTGCCCTCCTAGGTATAAAATGCTCAACTTGCAGGCACTAAAGCATATTGAAAATTAGCTAGGAATTTTTATTTTGTACCTGAACAAAAAGGGATAAAACCACTAAAAATCCAACAAAGCCCCCCTCTTTGACAGCTTATCCCTCACCTAAATTCACAAGCCGAACTTCCCCTGTTTCATACTACTTTACATTTGCATAACCCCTGATAATTCTCAGAAGTGTGCTTGTGCAGTTTCTTTCACTTAATATTCACAAAACTCCTTTGAGGCAAGGATCACTAGCTTCACACATGAAATGATTGCAGCGTGACTTTGGGAAACAGCTTTAAAAAAAATGAATGAAAAATAGCAGTTTAAAAAACCCTTTTCCCAAACAGATGTTAGTGATGTGTCTGGCACGTCCTAGAGTGGACACAGGCAGCACGTCATTTGCACTTACCCGCTGGGGCAGCTGAATAGATTGAAAGACTCCTTTCCCAGGCATCCAAGTCACAGGGTAAATTAGCCTCGCAGAACTCACCTTGGCTTTAGTGGTTTATACTGCCTGGTTGGCAGAGTGGCTGCAGTTATTGAATGAGGACACCTCTAAAGGCAGAAGGCCTAGACATATAGTAGAGTCACATGAAGAATTTGTGTGTAGATGGCTTCCAAGGCTCTGGTTGGCTCAAAAGTTCAATGACAGGCCTCCTCGTCCTCTTATCTAGTTACTTACATGAGAAAAGATGTTAGTGAAATAGGAAACCCAGTGTGTAGTAACTGTTATTTTCTGACATGTGAGAAGATGCTGTAATTACTGTTGCTTAGCTAAGGCCCCATTGAAATGAAGTTTTCATTCCTTCTCTCAACAAAATAGGACTAAATAATATGGAAGAAAAGCTGCCACAATATATGTGATCTATAGAATATACTCAGTGAATTCTGTCTCTTAGTGGGAGATAGTGAAGGACAGGGAAGCCTGGTGTGCTGCAGTCCATGGGGTCTCAAAAAGTCAGACACAACTTAGTGACTAAACAACAACATAGAATACACTTAATATTTACTTTATCACTTTCCTGAACACTGTTAACTGTAAAGCACTTGGAAGGGGTGTTTAATTAATATCACTAAAAGTGTGCTAATGTTTTTACAGACTAAAAGTTAACACAGCTAATGAATGTTGAATGCTAAGTTGTATATTTTAGTTGTTTTGATTTTCTGTGCCAATTTTCTATAATGATCACTATGTCTCTAACTTTTTTTATTTGCAAACAATATTTCTGGTTAGTTGCTTAACATCCTGTGCAAATGTCATGTCCTTCTTTCTGATGACACCGTTTTGTTTCCAGACTTCTAGGGATGGAGTTAATCGGGACGTGGGAGAAACTCTTCCTCGACTGCCAGGAGAGATTCGCATTACTGGTAAGGCCTGTGAGGTTAGGATGTTCATAGATTCATGAGAGTTCTAGGAGGGCCAGGTGGCTTCAATCCCTCTGACTCTTTCGAAGTCACATTTAGACAAATAGGCTAGCTTTGTTTAAAAGTGTTAATATAGTGAGAACTCTCTGCGTTTGTTTCTTGGTCAAAGAGTTCTCTTGAGCTTCGTGCTCTCCATGACAGTGATATTTTTTTTCCTCTGTACCAGGTCAGAATTATTTTGGGAAAAAAAATGTGGATTATATCTTTCAAGTCTCTCACTGGAGCTATAAGCTCTTATGGTTTAAGGTTATAAGAACAAACTGGTATTAAGATTTTCCAGCCTATCGTGTATCCTTAAAAACGATCAACTTCGAGGCTTAAAGTCCAAGTACTCTCTTCTTTGAAATATAAGGAGACATATTGGTTAAAAATATCTTTTATTTGCCAGATAGCTAAAATTAGAAATGTTGATGTAACATTCTGATTTTTGTTTTACTTTATTCATTATAAGTTCATATTAAGAGGAAGGTATCTACTTTGGAAAGACTAGGTCATTCTGGCTTAATCCAGAAGCACCTGACAGCTTCTAAGCAAAGTGCTAAGATTGTGAGCATTAACATTTTTTTTTATTAGAGTTGACATCCCCATTTCAGATTCCCATTTGGTGATGATACAGTTACCACTGCTTCAGAGAACCTTTTGGTTTATTTACTAAAATCTGGGTTGTTTAGCTTAAATGACTGAGACCATGGTGCTAATCAGATTAAGGTTATAGATATAATACCTGTATGAATGAGTTAGCCATGCACAACGAGGAACTACTCCATGTCCACAGGCTTGCACACATGGTCCTAGTCTAGAAAAGGAAATGGGTGGCATGTTTCCATCCTAATTTGTGGATAAGAACAAAGAGAATATCTTACTTTTGATCATCTTCACATATGAAGTTTTAGTTCTGTATCAGTGTTAAAACCTTCACAGAGGTAGTAACTGATTGAATTAGCGTGAAGTAGACTTACTGGATATTTTTCATTTAGCACCTGAGGAGAAAGGGGTTTCAAAAATTATTGTAAATAAACAAACAAATGCTGTTAACACATTCAAAGACATCCTTGAAAAATAAGACAAAGATACATTTTATTATAATAATTCTCCTGATTTAGTTTCTCCTTATGTTTGATTCTACCAAAGATATACTAATTTCTTGGCCATCTGTTTCATATCACTTAAATGTGTGACATGAATCTAGCTCCACTCTTCTCTGGACTATTAAAAGAGAAAAGAATAGAGTATAGCAACATTTCTGCTGCTGACTTATTAAAAACATCACAATGTTTTGTGTGATTAGAGGTTGGCAAACCTCAAACCCAATCTGGGGGAGAGTCTGTGAGACTGTCCTGTGTGAATTGCCATCCTCTGGTTGAAGCCTGCAGTTCATGAGTTACCTTGACAACCACCAGAGGTAGCAGCACCAGTACCCTTATTCACTTCTGCTCTCTAGCTGTTAGGGTCTTGTCCTTAGGTAGTGGCAGCATGGTGGGTAAGCTCAGGTGATATGTGCCCCGCCCCACCGTTCTCTCTCAGCTCCATTCTACCTAGCATGGTAATGTAGAAACATTGCCAGTGCTTGCTTTAGACATTTTCAGTGATTTTTTTAAATTGTAGTTATTCTTAGCCAAATAGTTTATATTAAAGTAGTGCCATTTGTTGTGTATCTTGGTATATATTTCCATTATTTTAGGGTACTTTTTTTATCTTAATAGACAAAGAAGTTATTTACATATGTCCTTTCAATGGCCCCATTAAGGGAAGAGTTTACATCACAAATTATCGTCTTTATTTAAGAAGTTTGGAAACGGTAAGTAAAATCTAAGACCATAAAGATGACCCTAACTGTTAAAGATAATGCTAAACTGTTTCTCTTCTACCTTGCAAGATTGACTGTGGATCAGATTAACATGGGGGATATATTTGCTTCTCAACTCTTAATTTTTGGCTTATGCAAAGCTCATGTAACACTAACACCTGTAAATGTAGGAATAGAGTGAATTAAAATAAGTTTTGTCCTTCATAATATGGGGAGGGGGATTTCGTAACTGTACCTGTTTGCTCGTTTGGAGAGATTCCTTAGGTGGAGAACAGTGGTTCTTTACCAGAAGCACCATTGAGAACCACTTGTGGCACTTAGCAGCCATTACAGATGCTGTGAGATACTGCATCCAAATGTCCAGGTCTGTGGTCTAAGCACAGTGCGCATTTCTTTTTAAAACATCACAGACAAGGATGCTGATGTGAGTCCCTTGTGTAGGCCCACTGGTCTAGAACTTTCCAAGTGTTCAATTACAGAACACTAGGTACTAGTTTAGAATTAGGGTGTCTGTGGTGTGGCTGAGTACCACTCTCCCTTTTATTGCATGGCATTTCAAGGAATGGTCCACTGATGGAACAATGAATTGGACATGAGATGCTCCAGAAGGGAAAGAGTGACTGCACAGCTGCTACGGCTGTCCCAGAAGGGCCTATGGTGGATGTGGTGGGTCCCCGTCACCCAGGCCAGCCCGAAGGGCAGCTGTATTTTGATGAGGTGGACCAAGCCAAGGATGAATAGGTCTGGGGCACATGAAAGAGGAGCCGAACATCAGCTTATAAACAGGAGATATTGAGACTGTTGGGGGGGAATCTAGCTTTTGTTTTACTGCTTTTACCCCACAGCTTCTTTTGAACAGTTCTAATCTGGATTCGTTTGCATCTTTTGATTTTTAAAAATATTATTTTCATTTTTGTGTCCAGATTCTGAAAAATGCTGTTTATTACTCTTATTGCCTTTGCTGTGGGAGCCCACTTCTGTCGTGTTTCTAGGTCCACATGGTCCTGAGATTTGGTCTTTTATTTTTGTGAATCTATTCAGACCTCTAAGTAAGAGTGGAGCTGAGCACATGTTCTAGTTTTCCAGAATGTGAAAGATTCTGAAACGTAACAGAGCAGTAAGCTGAATGTGGGTAGCCGTTCCCTTCTCCAAGGGATCTTCCTGACCCAGGGACTGAACCCAGGTCTCCCGCATTGCAGGCACATTCTTTGCCCTCTGAGCCACCAGGGATGCCCTCAACCCTTGGCAGCAGTTGTATTATAGAATTAATCATTTGAATGGGTAATTAAGTACCAGGAAAGAAAGAAACCCATTGGGAGTACTACTGACACATTGTCTTGATTGAATCAAAGCATATGCCTGACCCTGACAAAGAAACATGGTGGCAGTACACTTCGGTGGAGCTATAGACTCTGTAACTGGCATCAAGCCTTTGACTCAGAAGGTGGTTAAAGGGAAGGGGAAGGGGTTTGAAGTAGTTTTAATCTAAGATATTGGAGTCAAACTACTAATGTAAAATTTAGTGTAGGTAACATTTAGTTCATAAAAACCAGTAGTATCAGTGAAGGACGGAAGAGGTCTGTCTTTACAGGGGCTCAAGCTTATCTGAGCCAGTAATCAGGTGGGATGGATAAAAAAGTTAATAGACATATAGGCTGAACTAACTATAATACAGTACAATACAGTACAATACTGTATTATACTACACAATATAATATGGCTAACCAAAGTGAGACTCATTCTGTATAGCTCCCAAGTGTCAAACTGGGACACACTGAGAGATTTTATGCTAATTTAATGTATGCAATAATCATCAAAAATGAAATTTGAGCAGGTTGTTGACCAGCCACACAGGCCTGATTCCATTTCGTAATGTCACTGTTGATGAACTGGGGAAATTATTTAAACTGCAGTGCTGTGACAGGATTGTGTCTGTTCTGTGATCTCAACTGTGGAAAACAAACAAAAACTATGTCAAAAAGAGAGCAGAAAGAAATGCACCAAGAGTGTTAATACTTGGGATATTTGGACATGCTTGTTTCCCTCCTCCCACTTGGAGGGAGCAGGCATTACTTTTGTAATTGGATGAGCTCTTAGCTGGCATTATTTATTTTGTCATTATATGGCACTCCAGAGGCCAGGGATTAGCACGCCGTGGGTGAAGAAAAGACCCACTTGACACCAACTGCTTATCTTTTTCTTCTTCCACCAAGTTTTACATAAACATTTTGACCAATTGGCCACAGCATTTAGCCCAAGTATAAAAGCAAGCAGCTAATGGCAGAAAACATAGTATAAAGCAATCCATTTGGGGGATTATGCAGAGGCCTCAAAACATAGTCATCATAGTGTCTCTTAAAGTCCTAAATACGAACATTAATTGTGGATTCTGCTGCAAAATGTGAATGTTTCGTGTATATTTGACAAAGAGCCGTCATGTCCTTGGCCTTTGGAAGCGGACACCTGTGTGGTTCAGGTATGTAAACACTGCAGTGGGAGCATGGCCAGACTCGGGAGTCAGGTGTCTTGTTTCATCAGGTGATGTCCTGGGCTGGTGGACACAGTGGTCTTTGGGCTGCCACTCGGCCTTCTTCCCCTGGGCCTCCTCTGGGGTCTCCCTACTCTACTCTGACTGGCTTACTGGAAATTCTTGTTGGATCTCTGTTGCCTACAGAATAAAATCCACTCTCCTTCATGGGAAAGAAAAATCCTTCTGAGTTCTCTTCCCTCAACTCATAGGGCTTCTCCCTGTGCCATCGTCTCTTCCCTGCCTGTGAGGCCCTTCTGGGCTGTTCTTGCTGTGCCTGGATGCCCTCTTGTCCCTCAGAACCCACTGAAAAATCATGTCCTCCCTAGAGCCTTTACCAGCTTCCATCATAGCCCTCACTCCCTCTCTGTGTGCCTGTTCCCATGTTAAGACTTACTACTGGGTACCTCCCCTGCCCACTCTGAACGTCTAACATCCCTCCCCCTCCTCCTCTCCCCCTTTCATGTTTATTCGTTTCTTCACTGTCTCCTACTTTATATATTTTACTGCTTAGCCTCATTCCGGTCAATCTGAGGCCAGGGATGCCTTGTGTCTTTTCACTGCTGTGCTCTTGAGACCTAGGACAGAGCATGGCGTGTGGCAGTGAAGGATTTCAGCTGTATCTATGTGCCAGTGTCTCTGTGGCCATCAGTAATGGGGAGTCCTCCTGGTCCTCCATGTAGACAGGAGGTACTCAATAGCATTGTGCTCTAAGTAATGGGGAGGCAGCAGGCAGCGTGGACGGCACTCAGTCATGGCATCCTGAACACCACCATTGCTTTTGAGTTGAGAAATCCCGTTGCCTCCTTTTGACCTTGAGGGTGCTCGAGGTTGGGCTTGGCTTCGATCTCGTGACTCCAGTAGGGCTGGTTAGGCCGGTAATACTCTTGTCATCTGCGGACTCCTGGAGCAGCACCACTTCCAGTTTCCCTCCCAGGAATACTTCAGCTCAGGTGCTCAGGTTCATGAACAAAACAGATTAACCCTATGTTCATTCAGGCGGCTGTATCCTCATTCCAGAGACAGCACCAGGGTGAATCTGCCATGGTGCTGGGTGCATAACACAGAGATGAGCAGGTGTGGTGTCAGGTGGCAGAGCCCACAATGGGTGCATCATGCTGTTAGATTACAGGACAGAAGCAGGGTAACTGTGTGCTGAGTCATGGAATGCCTTCTAGAGGAGGTGATGTGGGAACCAAGTCTTGGTGAATGGAGACCATTACCTGAACAGGAGGGAGAAAGAGAGGAGCCTCCACAGGGTGCATGTACAGTGCTATGGAGGAGCCCGGTGTCTGGTGACAGTGGCTGAGGGCTGTGCTAGAGCGGGAGCATGGATGGGGAGGGGAGAGATGAAACTGGAAGCATTGCCAGCCTTGAGCGGCTCGTAAATCACCAGTGTCTGTGTCACGTGGGGAACAACACAGCCCATGTGTGTTTCAGGAAGGGAAGTCAGGTCTCAGCGTGTGTGACAGATTAGGGGAGGGAAGACTGGAGGCAGAGAGACCATCCAGGAAGTTATCTTTGTTTTCTAGGCGAGCTTATCCTAATCGAGTCTGGGTTGTAGTAGAAAGGAGGGAACCACTGTGAGCAAGGCAGGAGGATCTGGGTAGCATTTGGAGCTGGGAGCCAAAGAGAAGAGTAGAATTAAGGATGATCCTTGTGGTCTTGGGCTTGAGTGGTCGGAGCTGCTCCCATCCATGGAAATAGACATCAGAGGAGAAGGAGGGGCTTGAAGCCTCGGCTGTGGGAGACATGTGTGCGTATGCAGACTGACAGCTGTGCGAGTACAAGCTGTAAATAAGTGGCTCAGGAGCCTTGAGAACAGGAGTCTGAAGCCGCGGAAGTCCAGGCATACGGGTGTCACAGTAGTAGCGGGTGCACATACAGGATTTCCTGGGGGGGCCATGAGACCAGCGGATATGCAGCTGTGGAGGGAGCCTGAGGGCAGGGACCGCATCTGTGGGGGTGGGGTGGGCAAGAGCAGAAGCCACAGTCAGAACAGAGGACTGGCTCAGACAGGGAGTGGGCGCTTGGGAGGAGAGAGAAATATCTAGAAGGAAGGGAGTGGATCACAGAGTGAAACGTTGCAAGGTTCAGTGAGATAAAAAAGGAACAGGGGCTCTGGGGAGGTTTGGGGGAGGTCACCGGCAGCCCCGGGGAGAACACAGGCCTTGGACACGGGACCATCGTTGGCCTCTCACTTGGTCCTCCTTCCACCAGCCCCTGGCCTTGGCACCCTTCTCTCTATTCATTCTCTGAGAGGCTTCCTCCACTCCCTGGCTGCACTCAGTTCTCCCCAGATAACATTGTCAGTGAAGCTCCTCGCCGCCTGGTGAGCCTTGGCTCTCACACTCAGCCCATCTGACGGCAGCTGCCCGGCCCCTTCCCTCACGCCCTGGTTTTCTAGCGCTGACCTTTCTTCCGCCCCCAGCTTCTCATTTCTCACCACCTGATAGAGACCCTAGGCGCCTGGCTGGGCCAAAACTCTCCTGGATTAAATTCAAGGAGACATTTTTGTTAGGGTTTCCTCTAAAAGATAGGACCACAGTGATTTTATTGTTTTGGCAGAGTATTCGCTACAGATTCATGAATACCGTCCAAGACCCTCTTTAAGGACAGAACACATGTTAACTTTTACTGGGTAAAAGTACTTCTGGGAGAGACTACCAAGACGGAGTCTGTTGACTTTGCTTTTTGATGGTTTACCAGTATGCACACAGGACTTGGGGGGATCAAGGTGGATGGGCAGCGCTCATGTCCATCAGACTCAGCTTCTCAAATATCTGGTTCTGAAATGTGCATTGGCCAGGTGTGAGGTATTGTGCCACCGAGGAGCTGGGTATCTTGCAAGAGTGGCAGCAAGTAGGTTCCACAGTCTCTATAATTGGAGCTGTAAGTGTTGGGCGCCACCCAGAAGGGAGGCAAAGTTTACCTCCCATTGTGCACATTTCAAAGCCAGGCGTGTATTCCCTTGCAGAGAGAAGGCATAGCCACTTCATTACAAGCATGGACAAAAGGGTTCCTGTAGTATTTTTCTTTAAAAAAAAAAAGTTGGAAACTTTTCAAGATTGTCCTTTTTTCGTTCCTTCTGTCTAATGGATTTTACACCTTTTTTCATTTTAAAGGAGATGAAATAATGCTAAGAAAACTGTAATAATAAAACATCCTAGTGTGTTTGTAAGTAGGAACGTCAATGGGAATGCAGGATCTGAACTATAGTTTTTCTTTTAAATTTTTGTCTTAAATCGTCTCTTTATTTTGCTGCTGCAAAAGGAATGAGGTTTTCAGGTTAAAACAATCCCTGCTGATACCCCAAATCCTCCTGCCCCTTGTTGCCATCCATTCTCAATCTGTTAGTCCTCAAGCTGGAGAGGCTGTGTCCTACTGCATCATCCTGTTGCAGGTCACTCAGTGGATTTAAGGAATGAACTCCACTATGAGTTTGCAGTTTCATACCCTAGAAGGGGCTCGTGGCTGCTTTGGCAGTTCTCTCCATCTCAGATCAGTGTATCACATCCCACATCACCTCAGTGATGGACCCCTCCAAGCTCCTTTGCTGACCTCATCTCGTGCTCTGTTGCAAGTTAAAAGTTGTCTTCCCTAGCTCCCGTAAATCTCCCTTATCGTCTATCATCAGCTTTCACCTGTCCTTTGCACCTCCTCCCCATCTCCAAGGAAGGAATAGGAGGTCTTGTTTTACAAAGTGAGCCTTGCTCCTTCTAGTCTCTCTGGTGCTGTGGTGCCCCACAGTTCGGTGTCTTATGCACGTGGTTTTCACTGGCTCCCCGACCTGCAGACCTGCTCAAGTCTCTGTTTTAAAACAACTTGCCTCCCTGCCACCCCAATACTACTATCCTCTTTCTGCCCCTTCCTTGCTGGGATTTTTAAAGAATGAGTCCCTACATGCTGCTGCTGCTTCAAGATTAGGAACTCCTTCACTTCTTGGTCTGGCCCGTGCTTCATGTTGAAGCTCCTCTTTTCTTGCTCAGATCTGCAGACCCTGGTGGACTCTTTGCTCTTCACCTTCTCTGCAGTGAAAAGTTGGTAGTGTGTTGGTTAATTCCACCTTCTTTGTCCTTTTCTGCATGCGTCCTTGACTCTTCTCTTGCTCCTGCCTTTTGCGTTTATTGCAGTTCATTTCTCCTTCCTACCCCCTAACTGTATTTCTGTCCTTATCGTCTTCTTTCTCACTTGTCAGTTGCTTTCCAACTCGATAGTGCCAGACCCGATCTTTCATTCTTTATTCACTACTTGAGAGTCTGCTGTGTGACAGACACAAGAAGGATTGAAGAAGTCAACCTGGAGATTGGATTAAGCTAATGGAGAAGGGAATGTGAAGGGTGACCGGTAGGTTTCCAGCTTTTGTCACAGGGTGGATGGAGTGCCAGCCATTGACAGAGGAAGGTGTAGTTTGGAGAGAGAAACATCGTGTGCTTTAATTCTGGGCATTTGGAGTTCGAGGGGCCCTTGGGATTTTCCACTTCTGCATTTCCGGCTGCCTCCTGGATATCTGTACTTGATTATCAGTCAACCTCCCTGTGTGCTAAAATTGACAGTGTTAATCTTTCTCTCAGCCCAACCCCCGTGCCCTTCACATCTCTTGGTGGGACCACCATTGTCCCAGACATGTGGGCCTGCTCTGTGATTTGTCCCTCTGATTCGTCTCTTCCTCTTGCTTTCCAGCTCGGTTGCTCTTTGCTCTCAGATCCTCATGGCGATCATGTCACTTGCCCAGCATTAGCATGTGGCAGCATTGGCAGCATTAGCTTCCAAGATTGCAGAGCACGGGCATCCCCTCCCGTGGCTTGTGCGGGGCGTTCAGGGCTGCTGGGTGCATCTGCATGCAGCAACATTCTGCCATTGCAGGCTGCTTCCCAAGACACATTTCCTGGATCCCAGTCACCCTGATCCAAGCTCTGGGATACTCCACAGGGGATTCCCCTGCTACCTGATCTTAAACCCAGCCCACTTGTTTTTGTTTTTTTTGTAAACAAAGTTCCCATGCTTTCCCACATGCATAGCCACTGTCACCATGACCTGTTTTTGGAAGGCCAACCTTCACCTGCTTTTATTCCACCCTTTAAGGATTGTCTATAACTTTGCCATCACAGCAGGACCTTGCTGTGACCCAATCAGGAAGAAGTCATCCTGCCATCTTGGACCTCTCATCCCACTTCATCTGGATTTTTAAAATGCCTCTTGGCACTTCGTTTCCGTTCAGTTGCTCAGTCACGTCCAACTCTTTGTGACCCCATGGACTGCAGCACGCCAGCCTCCCCTGTCCTTCACTATTTCTTGGAGTTTGTTTAAACTCATGTCCATTGAGTCAGTGATGCCATCCAACCATCTCATCCTCTGTCGTACCCTTCTCCTAGCTTCATTCTTTCCCAGTATCAGGGTTTTTTCCAACAAGTCAGTTCTTTGCATCAGGTGGCCAAAGTATTGGAGTTTCAGCTTTAGCATCAATCCTTCTAATGAATATTCAGGACTGATTTCCTTGAGGATTGACTGGTTTGATCTCCTTGTGGTCCAAGGGACTCTCAAGAGTCTTCTCTAACACCACAGCTCAAAAGCATCAGTTCTTCAGTGCTCAGCTTTCTTTATGGTCCAACTGTCACATCCATACATGACCACTGGAAAAATCATAGCCTTGATTAGATGGACCTTTGTAGGCAAAGTAATGTCTCTGCTTTTTAATACTGTCTAGGTTTGTTGGCACTTACAACCGGGCATTTTGGCTGTTTGGGTGCATGTGTCTCATTTCCCAGACTGGGCCCTGAGCTTTGTGAGGATGACGTGTATATCTTATTTCTCTCCGTGGTCCCAAGCATCCAGTACAGCTTCTGACAGTCAGTATGCACTTGAGAGAGAAGGCAGAGAATTGCATCTTTTAGACTGTTTGTTACGTGTACTTCTCAATTAGTTTAGATACTTACAGGTACAGAGGCATAGAATTTAGCGTTCGAATGGACCTTTGAGAATCATTAAATATTTAATGATATTCAGATAGTAGTGACTCAGGTTTCTAGAGACTTAAGCTGATTTTCCTATTCCTAGATCTTCCAGTTGGGCCTGCTGAGTTATTTGATCTTGAACCTGTCATTTGGGGAGACCATGGTAGGTAGCCTCATTAGACTGTGGGTGTCTTTGGTCAGGAGCTGGCTGGTTCTCCTCGGTGTCCAATTTTCTGCTTTGTGTTGGGTCAAGGTAATCAGAAGTGTAGAATTTTCTTGATACAGTGGCAAAGAACAGTATGGTCTCACTCACTTCTAATCCTTCTGTTTTTAAAATTTGCTTTCTTGCTTCCATCTTGATATTAGAATATCAGACTTTTATTTAGTGTCTCTGTGTTTTTTTTTAGGTACAAGTTTGATATTTAGGAGTGCAGTGGAATAGACTGTATAAATTGCATAACTCATAAATTTCAATATAATCTAAGTGTAGTAACAGTGCTTGATAGTTAAACTACATGATATTGAGAAGAAAAAACATTATCATATGCAGTTACATATGTACATGGTTACTGAGAAGTGTCTTTTTTCTGTAAGCATTTAGAATTCAGTTATGGAGTGAGGGGTCTCACCCCATGGTGCCAGCTAAAAAAATGCCTCCTTTCCAAGAGGAAAGCCCTGTAACAAAGCCCTGTAGCTGCTTGCTGGAGCACGGATTCACTGTTTTTGCAGAGCACAGTTATGTCTTTCATATACTAGGATATTCTTTATAATAATAATAATAATAACTTCCTTTGTTATCTAGCTACCATGTGCCAGGCACCATGCCAGGTACTTTTAAGTCCATTATCTCTAATCACATCTATTTTACAGGTAAATGTAGCTGAGAGATACAGTAACTTGCCAGAGTCATCCAGCTAATAAACGTTAAAACTCAAATTTGACACTTCTTTTTGTCCAACTTTCGAGTTTGTGCTCTTTTTTCTACACCATGCTAGCCATACCGTCACACTTTTTTTAAAAAAAAATTTATTTATTTTAATTGGAAGCTAATTACTTTTCAATATTGTATTGGTTTTGCCATATATCAACATGAATCCACCATGGGTGTACACGTGTTCCCCATCCTGAACCCCCCTCCCACTTCCCTCCCCGTACCATCCCTCTGGGTCATCCCAGTGCACCAGCCCCGAGCATCCTGTATCCTGCATTGAACCTGGACTGGCGATTCGTTTCATATATGATAATACACATTTTTCAATGCCATTCTCCCAAATCATCCCACCCTCGCCCTCTCCACAGAGTCCAAAAGACTGTTCTATACATCTCTCATACAGGGTTACCGTTACCATCTTTCTAAATTCTATATATATGTGTTAGTATACTATATTGGTGTTTTTCTATCTGGCTTACTTCACTGTGTATAATAGGCTCCAGGTTCATCCACCTCATTAGAACTGATTCAAATGTATTCTTCTTAATGGCTGAGTAATACTCCGTTGTGTATATGTACTGCAGCTTTCTTATACATTCATCTGCTGATGGACATCTAGGTTGCTTCCATGTCCTGGCTATTACAAACAGTGCTACGATAGCCATACTGTCATACTTTTTAAACTTTATTTTGAAATACGACCTCTCAAGAACTTGGAAGAAGAGTCCCTGAGAGGTCCTAGGTACCCATCACTCAGCTTCTCCACTAACTGTACTGCTTTATCCAACCCAGAACATCCAGGGGCACAATAACATTAACTAAGACTCTGACTGTGCTTGAATTTCAACGGGTTTTGCACACACTCATTTTTGCCATGTTTTTGCATAGAGTTTGATGACATTTGATGCCATGTGTCAGTTCATGTTCCCACCACCAACAGTCAAAATATGCAGCTCCTCTGTGGATGCAGAACTCCGTTTATAGCCACGCCCTACTTCCCCTCAGCCCTGGTGGCCACTTCTCTGTTCTCTAGCTCTACAACTTTGTTGTGTCAAGAAATGTATGAATGGAACCATAGAGCACATGAGCTTTTGAGAGTGGTTTTATCCAGTCAGCATGATGGCCTCAAGATTCTTCTAGGTGGTTGCATGTATCTGTAGTTCATTCATCTTTGTAGCTGAGCAGTAGTCCATGGCATGAACACACCACACTCTTAGACTTTTTAAATTTCTAGAATACCCACAAGTGGTATTTATATTTTGTGAAGAAATGATTACTTTCTTGTATTTTGTTTTAAAGAGATTTAAGGTAAAAAGCAAAATTCCCTTTATTTGTATTCTACTGCAAAGGACATCTTTTAAAGAACAAAGACCCAATAGGCAGCTTTAAAAATTTTTGTTATCAAAGTCATCTAACACAGCATTAAAGAAAATATTGGATTACTGAAACTTTCTGTAGCCCTTTCTACCTTTGTCCATATGAATATATATTTTCCATTTTTGGAGTCACAGTGTATTTTGTTTGCTGCTGCTTTTCTACTTCAGCTTATTTTTCCATGTACCATAATTATTCTAGTAGCTTGTGCTCTTCTATCAAGTTAACTATAATACTCTTTGTCCTGATGGCCACCTTTGGCTCCATCTTCACACATGTAGCTTTCCCTCCTGTTGCTCCATAGCTGTAAGATAATGTCAGAGGAGTGTCATTGTGGGCTCAAAGAGTTAGGACCATTTTTATGGTTCTTTTGATGTATGTTCCAAGACTTTGGCTTGAATCGCAACCTTTCCCTGTAGTTAGCCAAAGTTTTTTAAAGCCTTGGTGATGACATCAGGCAATGGGAATACTTCACCTGTGTCCAGAGTGGTTGTCAGGACAATGCAGTCAAAGGCCCTGTTGTGGTTCCTGGTCCAGATGACATATTCTGAACATGGCAGCTGCTGTTCTCTTGGTGTGATGATCTTGGTGTGGCTTTACTGACGTTATTCCATCTTTAATGCCAGCAGTCCTCTGGACTTGTGTCCAGTAATGGGTAAGGAATGATGGAGAAGCATGGTATGCACTCAGGCCCTTCTTTGGGAAAAACACCTGTGCCTAAGATACACACTGTTTCTGGATGCCTGGCTTCTAGTGAGGGAATACAGACATGGAAGTTCATGGTGACGAGACTAGAAGCAAGTGGTGTAATAACATCCAAACTGAGTGCTGTAGAACTGAAGAGAAGGCAGTGGTCAACTCTGTGATCAGATGGGAAGCAGGGCATTGTTAGAGGTGATGCTGGCTGAGCCAGGTCTGAAGCCAGGGCAGAATGTTGGTAGTTGGGAAAGCCAGATCATGTGAGGCAAAGAGAACACTGTGCACAGAGCCTGTAGGCCTGACTGTAGACAAAATATTTGGAGAACTATGAAGGCATCTACTTAGTTGCAGTGTAGAACATTGTGGGACAGCAGCCTGCAGAGACAGGCTGGGAGCCACATCCTGGGGCCCCCGAGTTGTGTACCTGTGAGTTTAGTCTTTATTCTGCAGGCAGTGCACAATGGCACATCTTTAGTGTAAGTCGCTCAGTCGTGTCCAACTCTTTGTGACCCCATGGACTGTAGCCCACCAGGCTCCTCTGTCCATGGAATGCTCCAGGCAAGAATACTAGAGTGGGTTGCAATTCTATTCTCCAGGGGATCTTCCCAACCCAGGGATTGAACCCACATCTCCTGCACAGGAGGCAGATTCTTTACATTCTGAGCCACTAGGGAAGCCCATATAGGGGATGCATTTTGATTGCATAACTGACTATTCTCATGCTTGCTTTTTCCTGTGTGATCACTATCATATTTTTATTCATAAAAGGTGGTAAAAGGACCAAGGTAAAAATGCCCTGAAAGCACGTGGGTTTTTTAAAAGTATGTTTTTGATTGTTTAATTGTACTGACAGAAATATTGACTTGTGTCTTTTTGTCCATTACAGGATTCTGCTCTAATACTTGATGTTCCTCTGGGTGTGATCTCAAGAATTGAAAAAATGGGAGGCGCCACAAGTAGAGGAGAGAACTCCTATGGGCTAGATATTACTTGTAAAGTAAGAGATTCAGTACTTTCTTATGGGAAAAAAAGTCACATTAGTGTTGAATGATAAAAAAGTGAATGTATGTTTAAAAGAAAACTCAAAGACCGTTGTTCATCCAAGGCCCTGGAGTGGTTCTCCCTTCATGATCAAGTGTTCCAGAATCTTCTAGGGAAAGAGTTCCTATGAAAGAAACCTGCTGTTGTCACCAAGCGTGAGGACCTAAGCCAGTCCGTTTTTGCCCAAGTCTGCTCCTGGTGTCCCTTTGTGTGATGTGTCTCCAGCCAGACACCTCCACACCATGTCAGGCATGGGGAATGGCAGAGATTTAATGATAATAACATTCAGTCAGCTATAGTAGTGACTGTTTATTGAGCATCTCTGTCATTCTAAACACATGCTAGGGCCTTTGCATTAAAGCCTCAGGGCAGCCTTCTGAGATGAACAGTGATGTCCCCATTTTATAGATGGGGAGCCTGAGGCTAAGAAGAGTTTGGTGACTTAGCTAAGATGACCCAACTAATGGCAGAGTTGGGATCCAAATCCAGTGAGATAATAATTTTGCAAATGACAGAATAAACCTTCTTACCAGAAAACTTCTTTCTTGGGTATCCCATATTAGAAGACTATAGTACCCAGTCCTAGAAAGATCTAGAAGGGGTTTGGAGGTCATCTGTCCAGGTGGTTCCCACAGCTAGATATGCATGAGGGGCACCTGGGAAGCCCTCTTTGGGTTGACAAAGGCAAAGCTTTGGGTTCTACCTAAGGTACTACTGTAAGATAATTGGTGAAGGCTATGTCCCAGAGGCTGGGACTCTTTCAAGTGTCCCTGACCCTTAGTCTAGTACAGGGATCAGTGAAGGGCCAGAAAGCACATAGTTTAGGTTTTGTGGGCCAGTAGGATCTGTCATACATTCTTCATTGTATTTTATTTTTTTCAACAAAATACAATGTCTTTTATTTTTATTTTTAAAATATAAAAAACAATCTTAGCTTGAAGACCACGCCAAGACTGACCTGGGCTGAAGTGTGCTGACCCCTGGCCAGTCCGAGTCCTTCATTCTGTGGATGAGAAAGGAGGTGTTTGCTCAATGGGCTTCCTTGCCTACAGGTGCCTGAGGGAGCTGACAGAGGAGCCACAGTCCTGGCCCATGTCTCCTTTTCTTGGTCTTGTGCACTGTGGTTTCTTAAAGCCAATCTCCTGTACCTTGTTTTGGATTTTGAAGATAATAAGTTTTTGTCTCCAGTTTGTAAAAGATCAAGACTAGTACACTCTATCAGAAAGTGAAGGATTGTGTCATAATGAGACTTGAACTGAAATGCTCCCTCAGTCCCCACGTTGGCAGCCTTTTATTGATTTTGGTAGAATTCACACTCCCTTAATACCTCATCTATAATCCTAGCTACTTTCTACCCTTTGGGGCCTAGAAATTGGGGGTTTACTTTTGAGGAAGGTTTTTCTCTTTTGCATAGAAGAATCTGTGGGGGGAGAGTAGTTATATTACAGCACTTCATGGAAAATGAGGTTGCTCTTCCTATGATTTCAAAGTGACTCTCATTCTAATTGAATTGAAAAAATCCAATTTGTTGCCTTGTCAATGGGCAAAACTTGTATTAAAATATGAATCACCCAAATCAACAACACAAAGCACATTCTTACCCTCTGACTGTGTATTGTAAGAACATGGGGCTGAGGAACAAGTTGGCAGGCATAATTCTCAAATGTTCCATATGTATATTTCATGGAATTAGTATTAAGCCCAAAGACAGTGGCCTAGAACCATGTTGTAATACAACCTTTTAATTCTGTTATCTCCCTGGAAACACAGGACATTGTGAGAGTCGAATTCCGTTTTCTCAGGAACAGACCTGAGGGTGACAGAAAGAGAATCTGCTCCAGTGGTACAGGGCTCGCCCCTGTCTCCCGCAGGTCCCCTTTCATCTGCAGTCACTAACCACAGTCCCACTGCGCTGCTTTCTCAAAATGAGAATGTGGAACCCCTACAGATTGTCTCCACCAGGGCCGCACCTGGGGATTTCTGCTTACCAGTGGTAGCTTGCTCATGCTGGACAGAAGTCCCAGTGGTTGTCATCTACAAACAAAAGAGAAGGCAGCTCCAAATATAGGAATTCTTACCTTCTAAGCACATGCCAGCCCCTGCTAACAACTTGGAGCTTAAAAAACTTAAAAAAGCAGAGCCAGACCATCTCATCAGGGCTGTTGCAGCAGGCTGTTTACTGTTATCTCGAGGCTTGGTGCAGCACCATGTGTCCCAGTTGCTGAACACCAAGGGTCTTATGGCGAGACTTTTCTGCCACGTGGCTCTTCCCCAGGTGTCCTTCCCATCTGGGTCAGGCTCTAGGAGACCAGGTTGAAGTTACTCCTCAGTATATGCCCATAGTCCTGTCACAGATTTGGTGATCAGCCCCCTGTGACTCACTTGCCTTTTCCACTTCAGTTTTCTCATTGGCAAGACAAGGTAGTGATTCTCCCTGTCTTTGAATTCCACCTGAATCAGATGGCCACACCAAGGCACTTAAATCACTTGTGCTTTGGCACATTGAAAGTCATGGTTTGAATCACCAATGGACCAGAATAAAGATTTACTTAGAAATGGTCTAGTTTCTGGTTGAGAGGTTAAGGGCATCATGTTATCATTGGAACCAAGGCTGATGTTGATCCTTCATGCCTCTGTGAGCCCTGGGGATCCTCAGCTAGCCACTGCTGTATTTCAGGCTCTTTGTAAACCCCTTAAAAGCACATCATCTTATTGAAGTGATTTTTTTTCCTTCTACTTGACTAGTGCTTTGCATCACGAGACAACAACTTGTGTCTCAATGTTCTTGGAAGATGTTGTGAATCAGTTTGGGGATATTATAAAGTTTGTTGTTGTTATTCAGTCACTAAGTTGTGTCTGACTCTTTGTGATGCCATGGACTGGAGCTGGCGAGGCCCAGTAGATAACCATGTGTATAGAGAGATGGGTGTGGGGTCGTTGATGAAAGGCCTGAGAGCCTGGTTCCTTACATTCCCTTCACTGCCCCTTGCATTTGGGGATGTGTATAGCAAGGCTTTTGTCTCCTGCATGTTGAAGACTTAGGAAGCTTCAAGAGTGCTCTTGAGATAACAAGTGAAAAAGCACTTAGGAAAACATGAAGATGGTGACATCTGAGAGGGCAGGGGCTGGATCTGTCTCACTCCTAAAGTATTGAAAGTGCAATGCAGAAGGTGATGGCCATCACTCAGCCACAGAACCATGAGTGATTTAAGAGACAACCTTAAAAACTGCCAGCTTCAAAAATATGATAGAATGTTATATCTTTTGCTGGGTAATACAAACTGATTTTTAAGGGAGGTTATTTTATTTTACTTACTTTACTGAATTCAGTTTGAAAGAAGGTTTCCCTACTTATTGAAGAGATATGTATTGGAAACTATCTCTAAAATCTGGTTTTGAGCATTAATTCTTAGTTCCTAGAAGCATAGTCATTCCTACTATGGTAGATCTTAAGGTGGTCTTTATAGAAGTCTGTAAAAGTAAAATTCTGATTGTACAGTCCTAAAGAAACTGGCTGTTTGTTTTCAGCCTGGTTCCTATTTGCTGATAGCAGATATTTTAGCTCTTATACTTTTTATCTAAGTTACACCATATTGTTCTAATGAAATGTGATTTTCTTTAAACAAAAAAAGTAAAATAGTATAACAAAATAATATTACGTTACTTATATGAGAGCTTAAAATGCCAGTCATTTCCTAATTTTTAAAAGGGAGACTTTAAAGTGAAAAGCATGAGGGGAGAGGGAGAGAGCTTCTGTATTTTAATGACATGTTTGACAATTTTGAAATAATATTTTTGGCAGATACACATTTGATAAAAGTCCTATGAATAAAATTTTTATAATTAAAATACCTCAGAAAGCAGTCAGACAGACACTGAAGTGATACACTGGGCAAAGTTTGGTTTTGCTTTTTAACAAATGAACTTTAACTCCATCTTCTCTTTAACGTGAGTTGTCTTTACAATCATGATGATGATGGGAATATTTTCAGGGGTTCTTAAAACCAGATATTTCAAGATATGGTGCAAAACAAAGTAATTTTCTTAGTGGTCTAGTTTTGTTGCCTCTTCAGGTAAGTCGATCTTCTTCCAGAATAGAAGGTTTTTTGCTAACGAACGTGACTCAGTTTGCAGACTGAACTGGCACGTTTGTCCTTTGCCCCCAGGACTTGAGAAACCTGAGGTTCGCGCTGAAACAGGAGGGTCACAGCAGAAGAGACATGTTTGAAATCCTCACAAGATACGCCTTCCCACTGGCCCACAGTTTGGTAGGTTCCCGGGTTCTCCTTTGCTTCCTCTGCTGCGTTCCCCAGTGGGGTGTGTGTGCGAGGCTGTTTACTACAGAAGCTTGACCTGTTCCCAGAGGCCACAAGCCTCTCCTCTGCCAGTCTGTATGGGGTGGCTCAGTGCAAGTGACCCCTGCCACCCCCGAACCTGCTCTCTACCTGGGCCAGCCCTCTTCCAAAGGCCAAAGGTGGCAAGGTGACCACAGGCATGTCCGTGAAGTGCTGTGACATCACATCCCAGAGCTCATCGCCCTCAGCTTGGGAACTGAGAGTGAGGCGGGTCAGGCTTCTGTGGTTCCAGTTATATGTGGAAGCAAGTGCTCTGAGCCCAAGGGCCGTTGTAGTTCTCAAATCCGGATTTGTGGTTTAGGCGCAGATTATTTTTAAGGACTGACACTTTAAATGTCATTTCATGGGGTTCACTATATATTTGCAGGACAGACTTATTATGCATTTGTTGCTTATAACCTATGACTTAGTGCATAACAAGTTTTGGGCTGTGTATATCTGGAACTTTTCTTTCCTATTTAGCAGACTTAGTAATCTCACCTTGTTTTACAAGGGGCTGAAATAAGCTTTCCATGCATCTTGTTCTTCAAACCATCTTTCTTTGTATTCTGCCTTGATCTTGCCTTTTTTTTTTCTTTTTACCTGGCTTGTGTCCTCTTAACGCCTCCTTCACTTCTGCTGCTTGAGTTTTTTTTTTTTTTTTTTGTCGTTGTTGTTGTTTTATTTGAAACTTAAATTTCAAAAGATTTATTGATTTTAATTTTGATAGTGTTCTCAGCATTTTTTCTAAATGTCTTTTTAAAAAAATTTGTTGAAGTTTAGTTGATTTAATAGTGTCGTGTTAATTTCTGCTGTACAGCAAAGTGATTCAATTATATATATATATGTATATACACTTTTTCATATTCGTTTCCATTTTGGTTTATAACAGGATCCTCTGCTTGACTTTAAACAAACTTGAAGGCAAACATCTATCAAGGGGAGAGCAGGGGAATAATTCTTTAAATAAATATATGCCTTTAAGTATAGAATAAATAGTGCTCCAGCTAGACTGAAGGTGATGAAAGAGATCATTAAATAGAACTGCTTTGTGATGGAACTCTTCTTCCTATGCCTATCTTATTTATTTGTTTTGGGGCAATAGGGGCCTGACTTTTTTTTCTAACAAGACATGGCTTCTTTCTTCCTGAATTTCATCAGCAGTTTTTCCATCAAAGGAAATTTATGACCAATGGAAAGGGCAATTATACAAAGACTGGTGGTCTAGGGGGATCTGGAGTACTCATTGTGAGTCATGTGTTGATTGGAGATTCAAATGTGATACTTACAGCAAATATAATGATATCAAAGAGTTGAATACATGTTAAGCCTTTTGTCAGTTATTGGTAAAATATGTGATTTAAAAGATATTTTAATATTAACATTTTTAAATGACTAGAATAAAATGTTTAATGGGAATACATCTTTGTAATTACTGTGAAAGTGAGAATGTACATCTAATCCAGGAAAACTAATTGAGGGGATGGGTTCTGTCCTGAGTTTTACATATCTGACCTTACATAATCAGAGATGTAAAGATGGTTCACACAGCAGGTGTGAAGGAGCTGAGGCCCCAGTCCATCTCCTGTGTGATCTTGCTTGATCAGTCATCTCCTTTCTCTGGGATTTTCTGTCTCCTTTTTGTTTTACTTGACGGTAAAGAATCCACCTGCAATGCAGGAGACCTGGGTTTGATCCCTGGGTTGGAAAGAGACCCTGGAGAAGGGAACGGCTACCCACTCCAGTATTCTGGCCTGGAGAATTCCATGGACTGTTTCATCTCTGGTGTCGCAGAGTCTGACATGATTGAACAATTTTTACTTCACTTCACTTCACCCTAAAAACGGCTTAAAGTGTTGAACCAGCTTTCCCCTAAACTACTATCCCATTTCTTACTTCAGTCCAAACTTCTGGAAAGAACATTCTAGTCTCTCCACATCTCTGGTTCATTCATTCCCCCAGACCATTCTAGTATCCAGTTTTATTGAAGGTCCCTCCTTGGAACTGAGACCTCTCTCTGGCTGAATCTAGTGACTCATTTCAGTCTTCATTGTTTTTGATCTCCCCCAAGCATTCAATAATTTTGACCACTCTCTTTTTGTGAGTCTTTGTTTCTGTGTTGCTGTATCATCTTGACTGTTCCTTCCTAGTGTCCACTGCCTCTGTTTTTTCCTGAAGTGTAGACATCTTGTTGGTGGTTCCCTATCAACCCTCTTGTCTTGTTACTCACTTTGCCTTGATGATTTTGTTTAATCCATAGCTTAAGCTGTCATTGCTATATGGGTAATTTCTAAATCTAGTTTTGACATTGGCCTTGAGTGAATCTAAATGAACCTCTCAAACACCTTCCTCTGAAAGTCTGTGAGAATCACAAGCTCACCATCTCCCTAACCTCTTTGCAGTTCACCAGAACTATTCTTCAGCCTACATATCCCTCAATTTGGATGATCCTCAGTTTCTCAGGTTCAAGAACTGGAAGTCAAGTGCCCTGCCCCAATAAGGCATAAAACTTATTTATTGTATTGAAGTATGGTTGATTTACAATGTTATATTTGTTTTAGGTATAAAATATAGTGATTTAGTATTTTTACCGATTATACTCCATTATTATAAATATTGTTTATATTCCTTATGCTGTACATTACATCCATGTATTTTATTTACGAAGTCAGCTTTCTCATTCCCCTGCCTTGTGTCTCTAGCTGCATCAATTTCAAATCCTGTAGGTTCTGCTTATTGTGTGTTAGTCGCTCAGTTGTATCCGACTCTTTGCGACTCCATGGACTGTAGCCCGCCAGGCTCTTCTGTCCATGGAATTCTCCAGACAAGAATACTGGAGTGGGTAGCCATTCCCTTCTCCAGGGGATCTTCCTGACCCAGGGATCGAACCTGTGTCTCCTTGCAGACGGGTTCTTTACCATCTGAGCCACAAGAGAAGAAGCCCAGGTTCTGCTTATCAGTAACTCTCAAATATTTCTTCCCATCTACCTGTGCTTCCCAACTCACTTCCCTTCCAACTTATCCTCCACAGTGCTGCTGTCTTTTTTTTTAAAGTACTGTATGATCATGTCACTCTATGTCCCTCCCTTCACGCAAAAAATGTTCAGTGACTTCCCATGGCTTTGGGAAGACTCCAACCACCTAGGATGGCCCTGTGCCCCTCTGGTATACATAGAACTTTCTCAACTCAGTCTTTGGCTTCCCCGTCCCCTCTACCTGAGGTCCCCTCTACCTGAGGTCCCCTCATCTCTCTAGAGCCCATCCCTCATGATTTTGCTCAGTCCTAGATCCTTTTCCACACCATGTGTGATCCCTGGTGGGAGTTCATCACACCTGTCACTTGTTTGGACTTTGTAGGTCCTGCTACTGGAGCACTTACCTCCCTCAGTCTGCCTTCTCTTAATTATGTAGTAATTGCCCATCCCCCTCCTATTCTGTGAGCTTATCAAGGCGGGATCAGCCTTTATCTACCTCTCTAACCTCAGCATAATCACTTCTTCATGGGAGATGTACAATGGTGGCTTTTTTAAATGAATACAGGTTTAGAGGAAAGTGAAGGAAAATTTCATTCTATGGAGACACTTGGGCTGGATTTCTGGATATTGTGGGTGTGTTATCAGAGGATATAGGATTCTGGGTTGCTGTCATTGGAGTGGTCCACAGAGGGGTGCTTTGCCTTATTTTTTGTGTCTGTGCTAGGCATCCCTACTTTTTTGTTTAGGAGGACAATAAAGTGAAAAACTAGAGGAAAAAACGGGAACTGAATATCTCATACAAAGTTGTGGAAAATTAAATTCTCTTAAGTTTTAACCACTCAAAGTCATCTTAAAAAAGAAAACCAAACTATTCACCAAAACAATACAAAATACAGATAAAAACAGATCAGCTATTGACATAGCTTTTGGAATATTAGCCCCTGCTATTCCATTCAATGTGTGCAGGTATTTCATCCGTCAAATTCATTTCAGGGTCGTGGGGGGGGGGGTGGGTAGCCATGAAGGTGGATGACAAGAAGTTATAGTAGGATGAATGTGACCTGGTTACATTTGGGGATGTGACAGAAGTGATGTGATAAACGCGTATGGCTCTGATACAGGTTGGTCGACAGCCAGTGCCCTAAGAGGCCAAGGAAGCCGGCTGGGGATTCCCAGGAAAAAGGGAACAGGTCCAGCTGGAAAAGCCTGCATGGAATTGATAGTCATTTGGGTTGGGCCTTGAGGATGGTTGTCATTTCCTGTGGACAAGGATGGTGGAGGAGGTGGTTTTTTAGGCAAAGGCAAGATCCTGACCCTCAGCACTAGGGAGGGTAAGTTGGCAGCATGGAGAGTGCTTATTAGGGTCGCCAGAAAGCATGGGATGGGAGGAGGGGGCAAGAGCTGGGTGCATCAGGTGGAGGAATCTGCTGACTCAGGAGCTTGTACCTTGGGAAGTAGTGGAGACTTAGTGAAGGTTTTGAAATAAATGAAGCCAGCAGTGGGGTCAGAGGGAGGACCAAGCAAGACGCTGGTGATGTAGGTGGAGACAACATGCTTGGGCTGTAGTTTGATCTTGGAGAACTGGGAGGAAGGCTGAGTCATCCTTCCTTCTAAGGTCTGCGGCATGACCCTGCAGGGCAGGGAAGTAAAAAACGGATTTCATTTGGGGAAGCAGGTAGGAGATGGGGCGAGGAAGGAGGGATGGGGAATTCTGTTTTGCTCGCAAGGCCAGTTAGTACCTTTTGCTAAGAGTTTCCAGCAGCAATTGCAGGCCCACCTCTTAGAAGAGAGTCCAGAGGTATAGACCTGAAATTGTGGTGCTCCATCTGTTTGGAGTCATGGATTCCTTTGGTAACATGGTGCAAGTTAGGGTTTCTCCACTGACAGACACACTTAGGTACAAAACTGGATGTAAATTTTTAGGGGACTTGGAGCCCCTGGGAAGCTCACTTGTAGGTCCTGGGTTGAGGAGCTCTGGTGTGTACCAGAGAAGCCAGCAAGGAGAATGATGGTGAGAGAGGTGATGGGGAGAGCCTGCAGGCTGGGATCTGTGAAAGCCAAAGGCAGAGCGAGCTCTGAGAAGGTGGTGATGGATGTGCGAGGTTGTGGGGGTGGGGAGGACGCTCAGGAAGAGGTCCTCGGGGACTGGACCCCCTAACTGTGGACTGCTTGAGGCTGGGACACTCTTTCCTCATCCTGCCCCTGCAGTGTCCAGTATAGGCATACACTGGTTAAACTTTTTTGAATCGCAGGAGGTGGTCTGAGTGGTGGGGATGGGAGCCAGTTGATGGAGGTTTAAAGAGAGAGCAAAGGGTGTTTCAAAACACAAAGTAGCGGTAGCAGTCAGCTGGAGGGAAGACGTGTTTCCCTGAGAATCCAAAAAAGGTGAATGAAGATGGTGGGCAGGGGAAAGAAGAGAGAAGAGGGTTTCTTTCCTGAGCAGAAAACGGGGTGGGGTGGGGGCATGGGATGAAGCCCATTTTGCAGGGCAGGTTGGGAAAGGAGAAGGGACAATTATTCCTCTGAGACAGGAGGGGAAGAAAAGTTTCCAAACTGCCACAGTGGGGAATGCAAGAGTGTGCCAGAAAGGGATTTCCTGGAAGCATAATCTAAGCCTGATTGCATGGAACAATACAAAAGGCCCCTGCTTGAAAAATAGCACTTTGTTAATATTACTGAAACTGTTAAAGCAGCTGCAGATTATCTCAGTGATTGTTATTGGCACTGGATGCCAGAAGTAACGTAGCACTTGTGTCGGTGAAATGGTGTCTGGAGGCCAAGAGAGCTGGGTTCCAAATCGAGCCATGAGGCAAGTGGCATGTGAGTGAGATTTTTTCTTTCACACCAGCCCTGGCTCTCTTGCGTTCTTCCCCATTAGTATTTTCACCACTCAGTGTGTTCAGTTAGGACTGAAACTTTGAATTGACCTTGAGCTGTTTAGCCACACACAGTGGATCCCAAACCATTACCTTGATTGGTTCTATATTAGGTCAATCCATTAAGACTTGAAAATTGTTTAGACTGCACTTTCTATTTGAACTGGGACATTTATTTTCTTGTTTTATTTTTGCTTTGCTTTTCAAACAGTAGAAATCGTACCATTTTTTCAAACGATATTCCAAGTCAATACTAGTTCTAAGGAAATGATACATTTTTATGATAAGAAATGTGACAATGCCTCTGATATCATGGTTGTTTTTTAAAGGCAGGTGTACATATGAACAGGGCCTGATACTGCTACAGAAAAATAGTTTAATTGTTGGAGTGGTATGTTCAATGCTAAAGATCCTCTTTCATTGATTTCCTTTATTGTTTGCTCATTGTTTTACTCAGATGGAATAATCAGAGATAATACAAATTTTAGATGGGAGTTTTTCTTTTTTAAACTCTGAATTCCAATCTGTTATTGAGTCATGAAAATATTAAGAACATCTCTATCTGTTATCTGTGTGTGTCTAGATCATGGTATAAAGTCTTTGGCTTTCTGTTACTCATAGTCTAGAACATTTGATAATGATAGAATATGTAGAATAAATTGTGTTTTAAGTTTATTTATGCACTAATACAGGAGAAGACAATGGCACCCCACTCCAGTACTCTTGCCTGGAAAATCCCATGGACAGAGGAGCCTGGTAGGCTGCAGTCCTTGGGGTCACTAAGAGTCGGACACGACTGAGCGACTTCCCTTTCACTTTTCACTTTCATGCACTGGAGAAGGAAATGGCAACCCACTCTAGTGTTTTTGCCTGGAGAATCCCAGGGACAGGGGATCCTGGTGGGCTGCTGTCTATGGGGTCTCATAGAGTCAGACACGACTGAAGCAACTTAGCAGTATCAGCAGCAGCATGCACTAATACAGTCGCTTAAATGTATCTTTAGGTCTGTGTGGATTTTCTTGACATTTGTTTAAATGAAGGGCTTGAGTGTATGATTAAACTCATGGTCTGTGGATTCACATAAGGGAAATGTAGAGCTAGAAGAAATGGAGCCCAAGACCCAGCTGCCAAGCTCCCGGTGGCCTGGATCGGGGAGGCTCAGTGGGAGGAGTCATTCACAGGTCCCTTCTGCAGGGTGGTTGCCAGCATGGGGCCCAGGCATCCAGAGGTCCGTGTCTGAATCCAACTCAGTCCTTTATCTGCTTCACAACTTTGAAAATCATGTAATATTTCTGTGCTTCAGCATTTTCATCTCCAATGGGGATAATAACAGTCTCCACCCCACAGGGGTTTTGTGAGGATTAAATTAAAAGTACTTACAAGAGCTCCTGGCACGCAGTAAGTGCCCAATAAATGTCAGTGCTTCTGTTCTTAGCGCCCCGTGTTTCCCAGCAGGTGGAGAGAATAAGGATGATTACTCTGACCCACTCTTCCCAAGTATATGAAAAAAGTCATTGTGATCATATGTGGGACACTTTAAGCCCTTTAAAAGAAAGGTGCTCCACAGGTAACAGTTAGTAGTCTCATTAACCAACTGAGGCTTGTACCTTGCCAAAGGATTAGTTGAAAGTCTTCTATTTGAGAGCATGAAAGCCAAAAAGCATCTTAAGTAGAAATGGGATGTATGAGCAGCGGTGCCAGGTAATACACAGAGCTCTTCAGAAGTTGTTTTCTGTTCTTTCCACCTGTGACCCTGCTTGCGGAGTAGCATGGCTCACTCAGGTTTGTGTCTCTGCACTTGCCCCTTTTCTGGATTCAGCTCTGCAGTATTGCCGTATTTCCTGCTTTTTGTTCTCCTGTGACCTGATTGGCAGTCAGAGACTTGCAAAGTCTTCTGGTGTTTGCTTTAGTAAATTTGACCATATTCTAGGCCCAGGGGAGAAGATCCACTGGCTCTGACCCCAAAGGAGATGCTGCGGGTTCCAAGGCCTTTTCTGTGGAGAGCAGCGAGCAGGGCCCTTGTCTTTCTTCCTGGCTTCACTGAACCCCAGCCTGCCCTGCCATGTGGTCTGAGCAGTGCCATTTCCCCTTGTGTTCTCATGGCACGTCTCATGGTGCTTGCCTTCCGAAATAATTCCATAAAGGATACGACACGGGGCTGGGAGGATACACCTCTTTTTTGATCCTACAAACCGAGAATGAATGACCTGGGGTACTTTTTCTGTGCTTTGAGGTTGTAAACCAGACTGAAATGGAGCAGACTCTTTGTTTCTAGGCTGATTACAGATTAATAGCCAACAACCAGAAGCTCATTTTCACCCGGGAATTGAATGAGAAGCTACACATGTGCACTCGCCTCTCAGCCTGGATGCGGCCTGAGACCCAAGGGTGGCTTAGTTCTCCATCTCTTTTTCTAACCAGGACATTTTTTTTTTCTTAAATAAATAGTAAACTTGGCTCATAGAGGGTCTAATCATGCTTTTAAAGCTCCTCCCTTCCTGCCTCCTGCAAGACTTGGCCCTCTGTCTTCTTTCTGTCTCTCTCCGCTGCCCTCTCCCCTGGTCTCGAGACATGCCCAGCCATCCTCCCTGTGCCCATCTCTTGGGACTGTGGTCCCAGCTGGACTGTCCCTCCCCTTCCCCGTGCCACCCTCCATGTCCAGAAGCACAATGGTCACCGCTGGTCCTCACATCCTCCCTTCCACTCCCTGCCTTGCAACTTGGGGGAACTGTTGGGTTTTTGTTGGGGGGGAGGGTTGTTTTCTTTTAATTAATTTATTTTTAATTAGCGGATAATTGCTTTACATGCCGTGTTGAGACAGTATGGTACTGGCACAAAGACAAACATAGATCAGTGGAACAAAATAGAAAGCCCAGAGATAAATCCATGTACCTATGGACACCCTATCTTTGACAAAGGAGGCAAGAATATACAATGGAGAAAAGACAATCTCTTTAACAAGTGGTGCTGGGAAAACTGGTCAACCACTTGTAAAAGAATGAAACTAGAACACTTTCTAACACCATACACAAAAATAAACTCAAAATGGATTAAAGATCTAAATGTAAGACCAGAAACTATAAAACTCCTAGAGGAAAGCATAGGCAAAACACTCTCTGACATAAATCATAGCAGGATTGTCTATGACCCACCTTCCAGAGTAATGGAAATAAAAGCAAAAATAAACAAATGGGACCTAATTAAACTTAAAAGCTTTTGCACAATGAAGGAAACTATAAGCAAGGTGAAAAGACAGCCTTCAGAATGGGAGAAAATAATAGCAAATGAAGCAACTGACAAAGAATTAGTCTCAAAAATATACAAGCAACTCCTGCAGCTCAATTCCAGAAAAATAAATGACCCAATCAAAAAATGGGCCAAAGAACTAAACAGACAGTTCTCCAAAGAAGACATACAGATGGGTAACAAACACATGAAAAGATGTTCAACATTACTCATTATCAGGAAAATGCAAATCAAAACTACAATGAGGTACCATCTCACACTAGTCAGAATGGCTGCTATCAAAAAGTCTACAAACAACAAATACTGGAGAGGGTGCAGAGAAAAGGGAACCCTCTTACACTGTTGGTGGGAATCCAAACTAGTACAGCCACTATGCAGAACAGTGTGGAGATTCCTTTAAAACTGGAAATAGAACTGCCTTATGACACAGCAATCCCACTGCTGGGCATACACACCAAGGAAACCAGAATTGAGGAGATACATGTACCCCAATGTTCATTGCAGCACTGTTTATAATAGCCAGGACATGGAAGCAACCTAGATGTCCATCAGCAGACACATGGATAAGAAAGCTGTGGTATATATATACAATGGAATATTACTCAGCTATAAATAATGCATTTGAATCAGTTGTAATGAGGTGGATGAAACTGGAGCCTATTATACAGAATGAAGTAAGTCAGAAAGAAAAACACCAATACAGTATATTAATGCATATATATGGAATTTAGAAAGATGGTAATGATGACCCTATATGCGAGACGGCAAAAGAGACACAGATGTAAAGAACAGTCTGTTGGACTCTGTGGGAGAAGGCAAGGGTGGGATGATTTGAGAGAATAGCATTGAAACATGTATATTACCATATGTGAAATAGATCTCCAGTCCAGGTTCAATGCATGAGGCAGGGTGCTCAGGGCTGGTACACTGGGAATACCCTGAGGGATGGGATGGGGAGAGAGGTGGGAGGGAGGGTCAGGATGGGGAACACATGTACACCCATGGCTGATTCATGTGAATGTATGGCAGAAACCGCCACAATATTGTAATTAGCCTCCAATTAAAATTAAAAAAATTTTAATGCCATGTTGGTTTCCACCATACATCAACATGAGTCAGCCATAGGTATACATATATCCCCTCCATCTTGAACCTTCCTCCTGCCTCCTACCACATCCCACCCCTCTAGGTTGTCACAGAGCACTGGTCTGAGTTCCCTGAGTCATACAGCAAATTCCCACTGGCTATCTATTTTATATTTGGTAATGTATATCTTTCGATGCTACTCTCTCCAGTTGTCCCTCTCTCTCCTTTACCCACTGTGCCCACAAGTCTGTTCTCTATGTCTGCATCTCCATTGCTGCTCTGCAAATAAGTTCATCGAAACTGTTGTTTTGAAAGTGATTCCAGGCCCTACAAGTTTTCCTGCTTGGTAGACTGTAAGACCTTGGCCTCTTCCACTGCACCGTCATTCAAAGGTTTTTTTTTTTTTTTTAATTGAATAGCTGCAATAGATGTTTATAAAATATCCACCAGATGTCCCAAGTTAGAATTGACAGAGCATCCCTTTGTGTTGGGGCTGCTGGGTCTTCCACTTCATTCACCACCTCTCTCTTCAGCCAGGCCTGGTCTCCTGGCTTGTGGGGCCTACTTTCTTGGGCTATTGGTGATGATTGCCTGTGGACTCATTCCTTGGGCCTTTATCTGTGGGAAGACTCCAGGGCCAGGATTGAAGGCAGTCTTACATTTTCTTCTGCCAGGCATTTGGGGGGCACTCCCAGCCTGGGGCACTCACAGATTAAATTCTCTGCAGGATATTTTTGGGACCATGAAAGTTATGAGTTTTGGCAGCCCTGTACTGTAGGCTCCCTTGCTCAGCACAGGTCACCTAGACAGGTAAGTTCCCTCTGAGTCTCAGGAACTTGTTTCCTGTTTGTCCTTGCCCTAAGGGTACAGGGTTATTGAAGGAAGTTTCCAGTTTGACACCCATCTTGGCCAGCCCAGGGCATTACATCTTATCTCCTGGAGCCTAAGAGGCCACAGAAACCAGTCCTGCCCACTCTTCTTGTTGTCTGCATTCCATTCACAGTTTGGCTTGGGCTTCTGAGAGTCTCTTCTTCCCTCGTAGGCTCATGAGTGCATTTTTAAAAAGGGTTTCTGTCCAGCAGTTTTAGATGTTGTCAGCAGAAATATCAATTAGAGCATCTAGATCATCACGCTGGCAGACACCTCTCCTGTGGCTTCTGAGGTGTCAATCTCCTGGCCCTCCTTTTCCAGTTCCTCAGCTTGCTTCTGGCGTCTAAATATGGGTTTTCTAGAAAAGTCCATCCTTGCTCTGTGCTATCCCCAGTCTTTTTTGTTCTTGTGTTGACCAGCATTGCCTTCATGGCTTTGTGTTTCCCATTAGCTGCTCCATGACTTCAGCTGATGCCTAAACCTTTGTTTAAAATTAATCTCTCATTTTCCCCTCAAGCTTCCTTTGAGCTGCCAGTTTCTCTATTGCTGTCATTTCCTTCTCCCCATCTTCCTTCTCCTCCAAAATCAGGGTCAGTGGGAGATTTCCCTTTTCTGTAACATTTACTAAATCCAAGTGTTCTTCGTGTCCAGCCCGACTTAGTTCAGGTTTCCATCTCTTCTTTTCTGGCTGTGGGGATGGTGCTTTTGCTGATTTTTGTACTTTTGTTTCTGATCCAGCCCATCTACACGTGCTGTCTGTCAGGTTGCTGCCCTTGGGAGGCAGCTCAGACTATCTCACCCCTTCACCTCTGAAACTTCAGGCCCTCGTCCCTCCCTCTCAGTGTAAATGCAAACCTCTGTTCTGTCCACCATGTGGCCACATCTCTCCATGGTCTCCTGTTTTTCTACCCACCTGCGGGCTGGCTGCCAGACCGAGGTGTTTGCTAATGGCCTCGTGTTTTCTTCCATTTTTGACTTTTTTTAGTCCTCATAGTTACCATGTCCAAAGTCATCTTACTTACCCTTCCAGATGATCTCCCATGCCACTAGCACCCCTCCATGCCTGTCTGTCCAGAAGTAACTCTGGCATTCCCTGGCATCCCATGGCACTTAATCTGTACCTTTCAAGGCACTTAACCTGCTCCTCTTTACGTGAACAGTAGCTGCTCCTTCCTCATCTCTCTCCTTCAGAGGATTTCTAACTCTAAAGACAGTAGTGGTGTCTTGCTCTCTTTTTATCTATTTAATACCTTGTTCATAAGAGATAGTGTCTGCTAAGTAAATGTTTCTTGAATGTATCTAATAATGTCAGTGGAATGAATGAACAGGAGCTAGCAGCCACCAAGTGACCTATAAGAATATCCTGTTTAGAAAGGGCTTTGATTCAGCAAGCATTTACGTTGAATTTTTTTAAAATGACTAATGTATGCATGGTTGAAAAGTAAGGAAAGATTAAAGGACTGAATGTTTGTCCCCACAAATTTTCTGTTGAAGCTCTAACCCTCAGGGCAATGGGAGGTGATTAGCTTTAGATGCAGTCATGGGGGTGGTGTCCCATGATGGGATTAGTGCCCTTTTAAAAAGAGGCCAGACTTCACATCTTCACTGTGTGCAGTACAGCAAGAAGGCCATCCTCTATAAACCAGGAGGTGGATCTCAACAGAATTAGACCATGCTGGCTCCTTGACCTCAGACTTCTCAGCCTCCAGAACTGTGAGAGATAGTTTGTTCTTCTAAGCCAGGTATCTTCTTATAGTAGAGTGAACTAACTACAGCAGTAAAAATAGTAAAAATATCTCCCTCCCAGCACCCTTTAGCCAACATTCTCAGCGTATTGCTATCCACCCAGTGATAGTAACCTATGCAGGTAGTTCATTATTTATATTCCTTCCTCCTTTGACCCTAATGAAGCATGCTACATATACACCTCCATAGCTTGCTTTCTAAATTTTCCAATACATACTGCCTACCAAGTGGGCTTCTTCACTCTGTTAATACTCTGTTTACTGTCTCATACTTTATTTAATCCTCTGTTGATGGATGTTGACATCATTTCTAATCGTTTGCCCCTCGGTATGTGATAATGAGTCCTTAAAATGGGACAGTGGAGAGGGATAGTAGAGAACGGATTTGAGAAAGATCAAGAAGATCAGATCAGTAGAATTGGTTGATTGACCAGTTATAGTTATGAGGGGAAATGGGATGATAGGGATGAATCCATCCTGGATAAACAGGTTGATGGTGGGGCCAGTGGTCAAGATGGGCAACATAGGAACAGAATGAAGAAGAGAAGACAAGTTCGTTTTGGTTGTGCTGAGTCACAGGTTCTAGGGGACAACCAGATGTGGGTATGTGGGAGGCCAGTGGCTGCATAGATCTGAAGCTTTGGCCTGGGGAGAGGCTTATTTGGTAGGCCTGGATTTGATCATTGGCATTTTCATTGACATGGCCAAAGTTATCAGGAGAGAGAATTACAGTGAAAAGTGATGTCACATATGAACCCTGAGAAATGTCAGCCTTAAATGATTATGATTTTGACAAATAGTAAAGAATGTTCTTTTTCTAAAATGATTGAAATGACATTTCAAGTGCACTTTTGTAGTCCTTTCCTGAATAAGTGAATATATGACTCAAGAATATTAAAGCCATTTTCTCCAGGGAAAAGGATAGTGGTAGAACTAGGAGAATTATTTATGCAAACAGAAGTAGCAATGGTAATTCATGCACAGGTTGCTTTTTGACCTATGAGACTTTCATCAGACTTTTGGATGAAATTACTTTTGATGCAGTTGTACAAATTCTTACTATGTCTAGTCATAGTAAAAGGCTGAAAGCTGTATCAAGCATGAAGCCATTGCTTAGAATTATAAACTTTTGCCAAGTTTCAGCACCTCCTATCATTCTTCCTTAAAATTTTAGACTTTTCCTCCTAACTTGAATGAAAGCATTATTGTTCTTATACGAAGTGGTCTTGTTTCTTGAGATAATTTTACCTTGCTGCACCCTTCAGTGGTAGATGAAAAGTTTGAAAAAGGCTAATATCTTCAATTTTGAAATCAAATTAGGAAAAAACACCTCAGATTCTTGTTCAAACATTGCAGAATTCTATCCCGAAAGAGTTAGTGACTGGTTTCCTGAATTTTTAAAGCTAGGTCTCAGAGATGCAGTGAATTGTGTCCACTGATGACCATGCTTTGTGTGGTAACAGCATCATTTGAAAGCACTATTATATCTTACAGAGCTTATCGATTTACTTCCTTGAATACTGTGAAAATTGTTTTCTTCTGTAACTGTCTCCCTCTTCAGTGGTATTTAATTTTTCTAAATCTGACACTCAAAAATCCAGTTCTGAGAGACAGCACGACAAGGCTTTGGCTGTCTGTGAGGGCCCTTTGTGAGATCTAGGAATCCTAACTCAGTGACACAGTTCTCCCTCCGCAAAGAAGGAAGCTCATGAATCACTTCGTATTTATAGAATCTACTCAAAAACAATAAATCCAATCTAGATGTTTAAAGCGAGTTGGTGCATCTTTATATAAGTGCCATTTTAAAATGATGGCTAATTAAGTGAAAGCTAAAATCTGCTGTCATTTCAGATTTTTGTTCCCACAAGACACAACAGTGATAAACGGAGCTAAATTAAAAAGACAAGTTACATTCTCTTTGTCAGAGTTGTCTTCCCTAGTGTGAAATTGGAGATTTTCATCTCAACTTTGTCCTTTAACATTTTTCAAATGTTACATTGTACTATTTTTAATCCTGGAAAAATGCACAAGATTGTTATTTTTTTTTAAGTCTCCATGCCTGGTATTTCTTGACTAGTAGGAATCTGAGTTGGTGAAATGCCCAAATATTCATACAGAGCTGAATAAAGGAAGACATGCTCATATGAAGCCAGGGTGAGCACTTGAGTCTGTTTTCTGATGTCAGTTGCCCAACTTTGATACTGGGCTCTGGTTATGCAGGATGCTCACGTGTGAAGGCTGGGTAAAGGGCACATGGGCCTTCCCTGTACCTTTCTCTGCTACTTCTTGTCAATCTATAATTATTTCAAAAATCACTTAAAAAAAGAAAAAAGTCAAGCAGCCCCTCAAATAGGCTGAGCACACAGACCCCTCAAGAAGATTCCTAGTGTTCTGGTGTATCCATGGCTCTTCAGGATCAGGGCATTACCACCCTCCCCCAGAGGGTCTTAATTCAGCAAGGTGAGCTGGGGCCAAAGCAGTGCCTGGCACATTGGGGAAACCCCAACCCCATCTCTGAACCCCCTGCCCACTCCCTGAGCTGAGATTGAATCCTTCTTGGGAAGCAAGATGATGGGTGCAGGGACAGGGTCACCGAGGGCACATCATCACCAACCTTGAACCTGACTCCCTGTGCGTTCCCACGAGGGACAGTCTCTAGAAGTGGTTCCCTCCATGGAACTCGTGTTTCCCAAACAGTGTCCCCACCTGACCCAGGGCTGTAGGTAGGAATCACTGTGGAAAATGGCAACCTGCAAATCAAATTCTCAGAGACTCAAAGCCTTAAAAAGTACATGTCTATAAGGGAAAATAAATGACAGGTAAAATCCTCAAGAAATGTAAGCTGCTAACTTTAGGTTTTAGCATTTTCATGCAGGAGCTGTAATTAGCCTTGTAAAAAGTAATCACTTGTAGGGAATTCTGTACTTTTTGATAATGAGGTAAAGATGAATGGGTGATGTTGTCCTTGCTTTAATGCTTAGTAGTCTTAGTTTTTTGGTAATAATCCACCTTTATGTTACTCGACTGAGAGCTTGTGTTTTTAAACTCTTGCTTTGTTCTCTTATCTTAATCTTTAAGAGGGGAAAAGGGTAGAAATTAAAATATCTGGGAAGTAATTCCTGTACATTCAACTTTAGAAAATGTCAGCGTTGCTTCTTATAGAATGCTTACTTCAGTAGAGCCAAAGAGTTAGTGACAGCTCAGTGTTCACATTGTATTTTCCTATTTAAACTAGCAAGTTATACTTTGAAAAAGTATTTTCTTGTAATTGTAAGCTAATTTATTTGGATAGTTAAAATATTGGCTTGAACATCTGTTCTTTTCCACCTTAAGCTCCAGTTCAGTGTTAGATGTGTTGCTTTGTATTTCATGGCAATAAATATCTGGCTGTTATTTGATTCATAAACTTGCCTGAAATGTTTGAGGTCCAAGTGTGGCTCTTAGCATCAAGTATCATCACAGAGTTCCCATAGGCATGTTTCCTGAGTCAAGGATGCCAGTCATGGACTCGTCCTGTATATCTAGACATCACTCAGAGTGTGACGTGTTATTCTAGAGCTATTTCGTGAAAGGCCACCTGATAGGTTGTGCTACCTTGAGGACACTGTATCATTCCCATGTGACACAGACAGTTCTCTTAAAATAGCTTCTGATGATAACAATTTTGTCTACTTACCTTACACTTATCATTAATTTTAATATAGGATGCAAGAGGATATTGGAAGCAAAGAAAGAGTTGGTTTATTTTTAGTGGTTGAGAAGTAGTAAGTTACATTGAAAATGCTGCTGGCAAGTCAGAGGACACTCTTGGCATTAATACACATGATTTTTCTGGAGAGAAAGCTTTATCTGGCCTTTTTGAGTGAGCAATTTTATTCTTCTTGAATGGCCACCATATTTGCTTAAGCTTCATGGGAAAAATGCAAGTAACTAAAAACCAGGAAAAAAATGAACAAAAACCATGTTGAAATTAGGAACTTATTTCAAGAAAGCAGATTCTAGGTTTTCTTCTAAAGCGAGTGATAGTACAGCCTCACGTCATCTACATGCAGCCCACTGGCACAAGGTTCAGCAGTCTTGAGTATTTACCCAGGCCAGGTCCTGACAGGTGCAGTATCTGGTGCTCAAATGATGTCACCAAAAGGATGCTTGGGCATCTTCTGTAGATGCTGTGTATGGAAAAAGACGTGTGCTATGCATTTTAGTGCTCGTCTCACCAAAGGTCCCTCTGTCTTCGATTTAAACTTCAGTTAACAGAAATCACTTTTTCCCCAAGGGTACTGAATAATCAAGTATTGCTGTGGATTCACTATCATCCTAAAGCCTCAATAATCGTACAGCTAGATCAGTGTCATTGCTAATAGACAGCACTGGGGCCTAGAGCAGAGTTGAGACCTGCTGAGGGGGCCACATGCTTTGGAAAGTTCAAGAAGATCTTCTGAAGATCATGGTCCTGATCTGCTTTCACCTTAAACCTCTTGCCACTTAAATACAGAAAACCAATGCTGCTAAGTGATGATTTTCCAGAAATTCTCTATAGTTCTCTATAACGGGGTCAGGGGCACCTGAGGCCTTAGGCTGATGGATGGAAGGAAGAGACTTAGAGGAAAAGTGCCCCCAGAGAAAGTGCTTGTGCAGGGGCTGTGTAAAGCTTTCCATCTTCATTTGATCAAGAAATATGTATTCTACCTATGTGGGCCAGATACTGTTCAGTTACTGGGGATTGAAGATGGGAAGAAAGCAAGTGTCTGCCTTCATGGAGCCCATGGTCTAGAGGATGGTAGGGGTCCAGCAGTAACAAACAAGTAAATACATGTCAAATGGTCACAAGTGATGGAAATAAAATGGGAAGGAGGATGAGGGGTGCTGTTGATGGAGGGTGTGTGTTGTTTTTCTGTAGGGTGTTAGAGAAAGGCTCGTTGATTAGGGTTACATTTGAGCAGAGATGTGAAAGAAATCAGGGAGGAAACCATGAAGGCAAAGATTCCAGACAACTGAAACAGCAGGTACAAAGGCCCTGAGATTGGTGTGTGCTTAGTGCTCTTGGGGAGCAGCACTAAAAGCCAGCATGGCTGGAGCAGACTGACGAAGCAGAGGAGCAGAGACATTGTGGGAGATGTGGCCAGATGGCGAAGGCCACGGGGGCCGTTGCAAGTACTTCCACTTTTACCCAAAGTGAGATGAAAAGCTCCCACAGGAGGATTTGGGGGCAGGGGAAGGATTTGAGCTGACTTAAGGTTGTTCCACTACTACTCTGACTTTAGGTGTAAAGATGAAAGCAGAGTTAGGAGGCGTTATTATAATAATCCAAGTGGAAGTGGCAGAGCCTTAAACCAGGGTGCTAGCAGTGAAGTGATAAGGATAAGCCAAGGTGCAAAGGATGGGGCTGGCATCTGCTGAAATGGGGAGACTGGGAGGAGCAGGATTGGGTGGGAGTTGTGAACATCCCAGTCCTCTAGCTGTGGTGCACTCACTTGTGTGGCCAAGTCTGAAGATCACAGTGGGGCTGCAGAGTGATAGATATTTAGGAATCACCAGGGTATGGATGGTATTTGAAGCCATGAAATTCCTTAATGTCACCTTGAGAATGAGCATAGAGGAGATGAGTGTCGTTTCAGAGATCAGGGCATTGATTCAGAACTCACAGAGAAGTTAATTAAGAATTTTCCTAATGTTCTGTCTCTTTTTAAATAGATTAATGCATCACTGGTCTCTTGAGACAGTGGCACTGTTTACTAATCATTGCTGGATTTTCTTTTTCTTTCTTTTTTTTTAAAGTGTCTTTTACCTGATTGATTGCTAATACTGCTTAAAATTGATGGGCATTTTTGGGTCTGGAAGTCTGATTTTTGTGCAATAGCACTTTGAAAACAAACCACCAAAAGTCATGTTTATTGTAAAGTAATTAGCCTCCAATTAAAATAAATAAATTAATTTACAAAAAAAAACTAAAGAAAAAGTCATGTTTTAGTCATAGAAAACTGTTGTCTCAAAAGTAATGGTTAATCAAGATAGAGGGTAGCATAAGTCTAGCATGAATTTGACACTGTTATTTCTGGCTTAATGGGCAATTCATATTGATGTATGGCAAAAACCATCACAATATTGTAATTATCCTCCAATTAAATAAATGTTTAAAAGAACTAAGAAGAAAAAGTATTAGGTTGTTATTTCATTGTAGGCAAATCTGGTAAAAAATAAAATAAAAATCTAAGGTTGTGGTATTAGTAGAATATTAATTCCTTTACACGAAAGTTGACATTCTGGGTTTTTTTTTTTTTTTGTCTCTTGCCTTTTCTAGCCGATATTTGCATTTTTGAATGAAGAAAAGTTTAACGTGGATGGATGGACCGTTTATAATCCAGTTGAAGAATACAGAAGGCAGGTAAGTCAGTAGATACTGTACCACATGAGGAATCTCAAATGTGCTTGCTGAGGATATATGCCTTTGGTCATGCTCTTTGAGAATCAGTAACACCCTTGCTAAATACTTTTTTCCTAGCAGTAGTATAACATGGCTTATTCTGTCTGTCTAGTACTGTGAAGCCTACAAGCTCTTACAGGGCCATGTTGAAGCTGCATTGACAGTTGCATGGCTAAGTTCGTTTTCTTCCCACTACACGAAGAACATCCATTATATGTTGTCCATGAAATGAATCAAATACTCAGAGTCTAGAAAAGCCAAGCTTCTATATCTTACTACTCAGGAATTGATGTCACAATGTATTTATGTGTTTGGGAGCTTAACTATTACTGGCAGTTAGATTTCAGTTATATTCATTTTGGCTTAGAGATTCAAATGAATTAGAACTGTAATGATGACTTTTCCAGGCAAGCTTTGATGACTGTGTATGAGAATTGTCTTTACTGCTCTCTTAGTAAACTTTACCCATGTGCATGTTTATTTGCAACAATAAAGTAGGAGGCTTCGAGTATTGTTGCTGTTCAGAGGTGAAGGTCTCCTGGCATTTTTAAGAAGATTCCCATGCCTTTTATGGAATAAGAGCTGCACTTTGACCTCTGCTATAACTAAATCATGGGACAGCTAGGAGTTTTGTGATGAGATTTTTCCTAAATCTCATTCTATAAAGCTTATAAAATAATTGGGAAGTTTTGTCAAATTAGGTTTGAGAATCAAATCAAGCCCAGTGAGTGTAAAGTCAAATTACAAAACACTAGACTTGAGAACCTTTAAGCCACCACTTCCACTATGAGGCCTCTTGGCTGAGTTCCCTGTTTAGTCTTGATCAGACATGCAGGTATGGAAATTTATCTCTGGAGCACACATATGAAGTAGTATGCCCTGTTGCTAGCTTTAGACTATTTCATTTTCAAAGGCTGTGTATACCTCTTGTTAATAACCTGTCTTCTGGGTTATATATGGAGGCAGAAGAAGGACCATTGAAACATCTTGCATGTTTTGGAGACCTCTGTAGTGTTATGCATTAAACTATTTGCACCTTAATTTTGGAGTATTATTGACAGTATTAAGACTTATTTTGTAGGTCAAAGCTTCTAGCTTGAAGCAAAACAATTCCTGTTTTTAAGCTTGCATGCATATATGAACTATTGAAGGTATTTTGTTCTAGACTGCCATTATATTCCATCTTTTTTTCTTATACCTTTCTGATGGGACTTGTAACTCTCTAATTGGACTTGACTTCAGACTCATCTGCTTGGTCTGGACTCTATGGGGCCAGACCCAAAGACAAGGTACAATGCTTGTTCCCAAAACAGGCACCCACATGGCTCACTTTTGTGTGTGTACTTCTGTATTTGTGAGTGTGGGGAGGGAGTTATTCCAGCACCTCTGGACTTTGTCCCCACTAGATCCAATTTTGTGAGTAGGCGGTAGGATGGAAGATGTCTTCCGTGTGTCCCTGTCACACTAGCAGGCCGCCTCAAATGCAGATGACTCTATTTGTCACACAAGCCACAGGGCAATCACCCATCCCCCAAAAATGAGCCTCCCCAGAGGGGTTTTCCTTACTTCCCTTCAATGAATTTATTTTTTAAATTAATTAATTAATTTTAATTTGAGGCTGATTACTTTACAACCTTGTAGTGGTTTTTGCCATACATTGACAATGACATACATTGTGAATTTCTTTACAAGCTTAGCTCCTTTCTACTTTGGAGCAGGTTGAAGTATTCTCCCTGTTTTGAGTAGGGGGTAGAAGTTGCCTGATAGCTTTTCTACCCTCAATTAGCCACACATGAAGATTACACAATGTACTTTTCTTTAAGGTGTGTGAGTGGGTGGAGGGGAGCTTGAGTTTCTCTGTACAAGAAGTAGAGAAGAGTTTGGCATGAAATGAAGGAAGATCTCAAGTTGAACAGAATTTGCATTTATCAATGACAGTTTAAAATTTTGGAGCCCACCTGTGTTTTGTTTTGTGTTCTGTTGTCTGGATTACCGATCTGGTTCCCTTGTTGGGAATCAGTAGAGTGTTATCACTCTGCTGTCAGACGCACGTTTGCCTTCTGCTTGAAAGGAGAAAGGAGACCCAGCGATGGCCAGACCCAGAGAGGAGTCCTCCGTGTTGACACGAACTTCCTTTTCTCCTGCAGGGCTTGCCCAATCACCATTGGAGAATCACTTTTATTAATAAGTGCTACAAACTGTGTGACACTTACCCAGCTCTCTTGGTGGTTCCATATCGTGCCTCTGATGAAGATCTTAGGAGAGTTGCAACTTTTCGATCCCGAAACCGAATTCCAGTGAGTACTGCAATTCATGTCTTTTGTAAAGAGTGCCATGAGAATGGCAGTCAAGTAATTCAGAGAAACGCTGTTTTGGAATTTCAGTCCCACAAGTTATTATCAAATGTCTTCTGAGTGCAAAGCAGCAGGCCAAATAGGGAAAGAAGTAAGATGTCACCTGCCCCCCCAGAAGCTTGCAGTCAAGGACAGAGCATGAACTCAAGTAGTTTTTATATAGGAGAGGGAACAGGTAACACCAGGTGAAAAGGGAGAGGGGAGGACAGGGTCTCTGTGGCTTCTCTCTTTGTAGCACAGTGATTAACAGATGTGAGGCTCTTGCTCAGTGTCAGTTGACACGTTAGAAACAACACTAGAAATACCCTATGTTATGGAGCCTGTAATTACAGGCTTTTACTTAGCACCTTTATTAGGATTCATCTATCTGCATCACGTTTGTAAGCTGCATTCAAACCATTAGCAATCTTGAGACAAGTGCGGATTATCCTAAACAGTATGTTACAGTATCACTGGACCTAGTTCATAAAGTAGTATTTCGGTTCTTAAATATTTATGGATGAGTTGCACTATAAATCTTATCGACTAAAGTGTCTATAAATTGACTAAAAATTTAGAGAATATTTCCCCTCTGTTAGTTTTCAGGGCATCTCATAATAAGTATATTGTTTTTGATTTTGAAAAAAAAGAGGTTGAGGAAATTAAACTTTAATGTTATGTCACCTTTGACTTCCAAGTCTAGACATTTTTGTCCTTAAAAGAATATTTGTGTGAAACTTTTGTGTAGTATCAACATAATATGCGGAAAAGGCAATGGCAACCCACTCCAGTACTCTTGCCTGGAAAATCCCATGGATGGAGGAGCCTGGTAGGCTGCAGTCCATGGGGTCACTAAGAGTTGGACACGACTGAGTGACTTCACTTTCACTTTTTACTTTCATGCATTGGAGAAGGAAATGGCAACCCACTCCAATGTTCTTGCCTGGAGAATCCCAGGGATGAGGGAGCCTGTTGGGCTGTCATCTATAGGGTTGCACAGAGTCGGACATGACCTAACCGACTTAGCAGCAGCAGCAGCAGCAGCAGCAGCATCATAATATGAATTGTAACTTAAAATGCACTTGGTTCGCTAAGGGCAAGTGTCTGTTCATATCTTCATGAGGCATATATTATACTTGGAAGTATGGTCTTTAGCTCATTTTGCTAGAATGCTGTGCTAATGAAGCAGAGATACCAGTGCGCTCCTCTTCTGCTCTGCTGAAACATACTTTTCTGTGCCATAGCCACAGACTCCACCCCTCTCCTGGCCAGCTGTGTAGCTAAGACATGCCTTGCCCACAGGAGAAAGGGTTAGGATAGTGTGGGTTCATTTTGTTCACTCCTTCATTCAATGAGTATTTATTGAACATCTACTGTGTCAAAAGTACGTGTGAGTACACATGTACATGTGTGTGAATTTCATGCGATTAAGGGCAGAAGAGGAAATGAAACAACTGAGCCAAGTCCACTGTGCTCAGGCTGCCATGTTTATCCAGCAGTTCCCACAGTTTTGAGTGAATGGAAACCCACTGTAGAGCAAATAGAATGCTTAGCTTTTTACTTAGCCATTTTATTGATCCTCCTTACCTTGTGATGGGCACTGATTTGCATTTATTTTTCCTAAAAAAACTTAAGGCTAAACTCTCCATCCCCTCTCTATAGATTACAGTGCTTAATAATATCTAATAATAGATGATGTACTCTTTCTGATACAACTCCTAATCACCAGACTCTTGAATGTAACCCAGGAAATGTATTTCTTTTTTAATAATAAATCATTAATATTTGATATTCAGTTCTTTAGAAAAACTCATAAACATACAAAAAGAATTGATGAGAAAGCAGTCTTATTATGTTATCCATAAATAAGATGTATAGTGTTATAAAATATCACTGAATAATAAAATAACCCACATGCATTAATGTTCCCATTAAATGGGTACATTTCCCTTTGTTCTCCAACAGGTTGGTTTTAATGTTATTGAATTCTTTAACATAAGTAACATATATTTATTTATTTTAGACATTTTAAAAAATACTGTTAAAGATCAAGGAGACTGCCATCTAGTGAGCACCACACTTAACATTTTGATATATGTCATTCCAGACTTTCTTCTATGCATACATATTTTTATTTGAAAAAAAAAATGAAATTACTCTGTGGTTTGTGTCTCAATCTGCTTTTTCTACCTAGCATTTATCTTGGAAAGAACCTTCCACACTGTTGACTCTGCTCATGTGCCAGTATATGGAGTCAATCAGTTTTCTATTGTGAGACATTTAGCTTCTTTCTAACCTTTTGCTATTATAAACAGTGTTTTGGTGGCTAAATCTTTGCGTACATTGTTAATTATTTATGGCTTCTACATATTAACTTCAATAAGAATAACCTAATATAATAGCATATACTTTTAAAGCACTCATGGTAGTTGATGTTGTGAAGTTTATATTATTTGTGCCTGGTCCAGCTATATAGCAAGCATCCTTTTTATAAAGGTAGAAAAGAAGAAGAAAAAGCAAGAGGTGAAACAACTCATAAGAATAGCATTTCTTAACATGGCCTGTTGATTCCAGTCTTAAATCTCCCAAGCAGAGAGAAGTGGGGAAGAAGAGCAGAGAGCACTGGGGAATGAGGGTCTTTATCAAATAATAAATGTCTTGTATATGCAGCAATTTGCTCTTTTAAAAGTGATCTCATTTGGGGAATTGCCTGGTGGTCCAGTGGTTAGGACTCTGCATTTCCACTGCTGAGAGCCCAGGTTTGATCCCTGGTTAAAGAACTAGGATCTCACAAGCCACCTAGTGTGGCCGGGAAAAAAAAAAAAAAAAAAGTGATCTTGTATCAAATCAACATATTGTACACCTTAAATTTACCTATTGTTGTCGGTCAAGTGTATCTCAGTAAACCTGAAAAAATTAAATTAAAAGTATATAGATACATAAAAGTAATCTCACATCTTTTCTCTCTTGGAGGCCAAGCCATGGGAGGTGGGTGGGCACGTCTCACTTCCACACTGTAGATTAGAAAATGGAGCTTGTACCCAGGCTTGCAGTCCTGAGCCTTTGGACTCTCAGTCAAGGCCACAGTGGTATTTTGACTGGGCCCTGGCAGGTGCAGAGACTCAGTTGAATGAGTATTCATTCATATTACCATATAATCTCTTCTCACTAACCTGTTATATTATTATACACTGCAATTTTTATGGACATCAATGCCTGTAATTTGGCAGAGTGGGGAGGTGACTTCAAAGATGACAGCGTACTTGGCTTTGTATTAAGTGAGCTCGAACACTTCTGTGGTGTTTGTGCCTGATTTTCATGGGTTTTTATACCCTGTGCTGGGTCCATGCATTCTCCATTTGTCCTCCCAACAGTGCCACACCATCACGTGGCTCCATATTTTATAAAAGAGGGAAAGGAAGTGACAAGAGGCCGTGAGCTCAGTACCCAGGTCAGAGCCACCACAAGAGGTGTGCCTGTCCCAGAGCTCATGCTGTCACCCACCATGCTTATCTCCCAGCTCCTGTATTTTTTTTTCTTTTAACAGCTTTATTGAGATAGAGTTCACCTGCCAAACTATTCAGTCATTGAAAGTGGACAGTTCTGTACCTTTGGCTATGTTACATTGTTAGCTTCCTTTTACAGATCTTGTTTCTTAGGTGCTATGAGCTGAGATACCAGGTAGCAAAGTGTGCTGGGCTTGTGTGTAAAATTAGAGAAGGTTGATTCTGAGAAAAAGCTTGAAGAGCTCTCCCAGGAGGCAGATGTCCAAGCTTCGTTATGGAGACCCTGGCAGCTCTATGGCTGTCCTGAGGTTCTGTTTGCTTCCTTTGGGTTTTCCATGTTAGATTCTAGAATCGAGACTATTGGGAAAATGACTTGCAGACATGAGATTATAGAGACAGGACCAGGGCTGGTTTCCTTTTCCTCTTACCTTTTACTGAAGTTGTTTCTGGGGGATGACAAATCCGGTGCAAGCTGCAAGACTAAAATAAAATGTCTGAAGCTTTCTATTTCAAGTGATGTAACTATTTTTAGGTTAGCATTTAACATTTTTAGATGTGGTGCAAATTGAGAAAAGACTAGTCAAGCAATTAGTTGTTCTCATTGGCTCTGAATCGTCCTAACGGTTAAACATGTGTTTCTGGGCACAGAGGGAAATCAGAGGTGAACAAACATCCTATTTTGGCAAAATCAGTTTCACTTCATCATGATTGTTAGGGCTCTCTTTTTTTATGGTTTTAATTGAGATTTAGTTGTTTTCCTGATGGTTTAAAATTTCTGAACCAACCGTAGGTGCTGTCGTGGATCCATCCGGAAAACAAGACCGTCATTGTACGTTGCAGTCAGCCTCTTGTTGGTATGAGTGGTAAACGAAATAAAGAGGATGAGAGATATCTCGACGTCATCAGGGAGACAAACAGACAAGTTAACAAACTCACGATCTATGATGCAAGACCCAATGTCAATGCAGTGGCCAACAAGGTGAGTGTATTTCGTGACATGTTTCTACCTTATATACAGAGTGCAGTGTTTTACATGAGTGTTGTTGTCATGAGCTGTCAACATGTGGATTTAAATTCATTAAACTTTGCTTAGATCAGGAAATGAGTTCACTAAGGTAGAAAGTAGTTTTAATCATAACATATCTGAAAAGTTGATTTCCTTAAAATCAAATGAAGGGGGCTGCCCTGGTGGTCCAGTGGTTGAGACTTCGCCTTCCAATGCAGAGGGTGTGGGTTTGATCCCTAGTCAGGGACCTGGGATCTCATATGCCTCATGGCCAAAAACCAAAACATAAAATAGAAACAATACTGTAACAAATTCAAAAAAGACCTTAAAAATGGTACACATAAAGAAAAATCCAAAAAAAAAAACCCATCAAATGAAAGTCAACTTTTGATAAACTAGGCAAGTCTAGAGCTGTAATGAACTTGGGTTTTGGCCAAGATGTCAGGCATGTGTTAGAATCTCTTTGGTGCCCTTTAGGCTTTTGATGGTCATCCTCAATGTCAACACTATGTCATTCTCAGTGTATACACTAGGGAGGCATCTGTGGGGATTGTGAGAAGCTGTAATTGTTAAAATCCTAAATTTGTAGCTTTATCTAAGCAGTCTTGTCTCTATACTCAGAAATGTGTGTTCTCAATTATATGAGATAATCCAAGAAATGAGGAGCTCCATGTATATGAATTTTACAGTTATTTGTGCATGCGTGCCAAGTCACTTCAGTCGTGTCCGACTCTTTGTGACTGTATGGACTCTAGCCTGCCAGGCTCCTCTGTCCATGGGATTCGCCAGGTGAGATTACTGAAGTGGGTCGCTGTGCCCTGCTCCAGGGGATCTTCCCAACCCAGGGATGGAACCCTGGGTCTTTTATGTCTCCTGCATTGGCAGGCAGGTTCTTTACCACTAGTGCCATCTGGGAAGCCCTGGTGTCAGTGTTTTCAGAGAACTCTTTCTCTGGGGTTTCCTTGGCCTTCTTAACGCAGAGTATGCTAAGTGCACCTACAGTAAAGTGATAAGGCAGTGTTGCCTGCAGGGGCCCCTCAGTAGCTGCTGCGAAGGCTGTTTGCCCCTGCACGACATGGTCCCAGACTCAGAAATACCTTTGACATTCAGTTTCAACTTTGTGTTTTTTTTTTTTCCCTTTTCTCATTGCCAGTTGTCACTTACACATGTTCACAGTGGGCCTGCCCCATCCCAACTTTCAGATTTATTGCTGCTGGTCAGATGTAGGCTTACATTTCATCATCTTGGATATTTTGCTTATCCCGAAGTCATTTACCTGGCATCTTGCATTATTGAAAGCACAAGGCAAGAGCCTGAAAGCAAGACAAGTCCTGAAGCAACTCACCTAGATGTGGTAGTTTCCTAAACAAACCCTGTAATGTCTCTCTACATGGGCGTGTGTATGGAGCTCCATTCACAATTATTTGCTCACAGATCATGCACCTGACACCTTTACTCCTGGGGAGCCCCTTGCCCCTCGTGTATTTTTGGACCAGCTATTTGTTACTGCAGTTGATTTGGGTTTAGGTAATGAAAATGACTTTGAAATTATCCATAAAGCAATCATTCAGTGAAATCAATCAATAGATTAGGAATTAGAAGAAAATGTTTAGTAAATTCAGCCCACATATGAATATCTTTTTGTATTATCCTTACCTTTATATTTCTGCTATCCTTCATGTATCATTCAGAGTTGAATACATGCATAAAATGAAGTATTTCCATGTATACATTTAGCCTGAAACAGATATGATATAACATTAAAATGAGGTATTTAGAACAGATATTTTACGGTATATAAAATGCATAAAATGAATACCTTTATCATATTAACTCTAAAGCTCATTTTTGTAGCAGTAGAATTATTGAGTGCCTTTTTAAGACTCAGGAAATTTGCCTGCGTGTCTAGTCTGTTTAGGAACGAAAGGAAGGAAAATATTCTGGGGAAAAAAAAACCTAGGCTTGAAAAATCTGTGTATCAGTCTTTAAAAAACACATTCAGGGTCCCCTCCTCTCTCAGCTGTGTCTTTCTAGCCATCTGTATCCATGGCAACAGTCTGTATGTTGTACTAGGTAACTTGGGTTGTTCTTTTCTGTTGAGGAGAACTGAAAAGAAAACTTCAAAACTAATCCGAATTGGAGATTTTCAACTTTTGGTAACTCAATCTGTGCTTGACTAATAGATTTTTACCCTTCTGACTTCTCTTTGAACCTAATTGTTCTGCCCTTATGGATATTTAGAAATTTACAACCCCAGATGTAACAAGCATTTTAAATTAAACAAACAAACAAAACCCAGAGGCAGACAAGATCCAGCACCCTGTGATGAATTAAAGTGGGGCTGTATTAATATCTGTTTTGGCAGAAACTTTGGTAATGAATTATTACTTTTTCTGTGTATGATCTTCAGTTATTTAAAAAAGGAACTCCAGCATTCGGAATGTCTTTGAAAAATCAATAAGTGTTTACAAACCACATGTCACGTGTCCATGGGAAGGTGATGTGTGTTGTTGTGTGAGAGGCTTGCAGAGCTAGTTCACAGTGGAACAGGCACACTCCTGTTGTGACCTCTGATTGCAGCTGCAAGGTGTTATTCCCTGAAATGTGACCCATGTGCGTGTATATTCGTTACTGATAGCTATTTAAAAACAACAAAGTGAATATTTGTCGTCTACTACTGATGCTATTTGTAGCAAGCTTTAAAAACACATTACTGTTTAAATAAATAACAATTTCTCACCAGGAGTCTGTGGAGATCAAGGCCTCTTGGCTTGTACATAGGTCTCCAGATTTGAAGTTCAAGTGGTAGGTAGCCTTACTTCTACTGCAGGAAACCTTCTCTGTGACTAACCCTGGGAAAGAACTGTAGGATGTATTGGCCCTTCTATCCCGAGCTACAGATTGTTGTAAATAAATAGAGAAGAGGTTTTCTGTGGCAGTGGCAGGCATGTGGTTTGTCTGTCCTTGGCTTTGACTGTTTACTTACCTTGTGAGTTTACATATTCATATGTTTTTATGATGTTAATTGGCATCCTTCCATTTCTTCTTGCTTTCTTCGCAGGTTCCTGAATAATTTAACCTTTTCTTAAAAGGCCAGGGGCCATGTGTTCCATGGCATTTTCAAACATTAAGCAGATATCAGCCCAGTTCCTAAACAAAATCGTAGCATTTCTTTTTGTCTTTTGTGGAAAACAGGCATCTTCACGACCCTGTGAAGGGGAAGTGATGCCCACCCTGGCAGGTTGATGCTGGCAGGCACCATGGCAGGTGGCGGCCATCTCATCTCCTCTTGAAACCTTTTGTCCTTCAAGGGCCAACCACATGCAGCACTGTCCGTGGTGTTTTTGCATAGCACCTGGACAGTCACAGGGCACTAGAAAAGGTTCAGGCTTTGAAATCAGATGACTTAAATTCTACTGCTTACCTCTGACTTTGGGGGTAGTTAAATAGCATCTGTTCTCATTTGCAAAATTGAGATAGTAATACCTGTCTTGTAGCATTGTTGTAAGAATTAGATACAATGATGTAAAGCAAGAATCACCATATCTGGGATGTCAGAGAGGCTCATTAAATGGTGGGTGGTATTAGCTGTTATAGAGCCCAGCTCCTTTTAATCTTAGGAGACCTCAGTAGTAGTCCTCTCCTGTTCTTCAAGAGACAACATTGAGGCTCAGAGAGGTTAAGTGCTTTGCCACAGGTTGCACAGCGAAGAGGGGCTGAAGCTGAGTTATCAACCTGGGTCTGTCTCTAAAGCCTGTCTTTTTCCTCTAGCTCATCGTGTCCCATGTGAGCCTGCCCTTGGAGTACTGTTAAAATCAGATAGAAGATGAGAACCATTCAGAACCAGCTCTTGCCTTTCCAGATCCAGAAAAAGAGCTAGTAATTAGGGAACATTTTGAAAATGATTTTTTCTTGCAAATACAGATTCCCAAGAAATTGCCAGCTCCCCCATCATTTTTTTCCAGCTCAGAGTGTGACTAATATTGTTGAGGCCTAGTGTCAGATAGGAAGTTGAGTCACATCAATTATTAAATCAAAGTTACAAAGTTTTAGGTTAAGATTTGGAGGACTAATAACCTTTGAAATATTTGTGTAAGTAATGGAAGAAATAGAAAACCCAACTTACTGTTTTGTGTATCTTGTTTCTTAGGCAACAGGAGGAGGATATGAAAGTGATGATGTGTATCATAACGCCGAACTTTTCTTCTTAGACATTCATAATATTCATGTTATGCGGGAATCTTTGAAAAAAGTCAAAGACATTGTTTATCCTAATGTGGAAGAATCTCATTGGTTGTCCAGTTTGGAATCTACTCATTGGCTGGAACATATCAAGGCAAGTATAAGTTTTGAAAAAAAGATGTATATATATAAAAAGAAAATAATTGTTCAGTGAAACAGGAAATTGTTTTAATTCCTTAAATTGAAAAAAAAAATTGAACAGTGAGAAAAAGAATATTTGTTGTATAGGGCCGACAGTTTGTGTTTCTTTACAATTTGATTACCTAAAGTAAAGATATTCTTGAGAGTTTGTGGAGTTGTCACTTTCCAACTCATCAATAGCGAGTAGTTGAGCCTTTCCCCCAGGTTTATGTAACCATTACTGCATATGACCTTCAAGAACCTGGAGCAATTGTTTGTATTGAAACTAATCTCAATGGACTTAATTTAAAGAATGAGTTTCGTGTTTTTATTATAGTCAATCCTTCGTCTTGATAGAGGCATCAAAAACCTCCATTTTTTTAAAAGTACTTGAAACTATGTGAGGAAACTAACAACTTTAGAAACTTCAATTTATTTTTGTAAACAAACAAGGGACTTCGCTTGTGGTCCAGTGGTTAGGGGGTCTGTGCTTCCACTGCAGAGGGTGCGGGTTTGATCCCTGGTTGGGGAGCTTATATATGCGTTTGTGTTCTCCCAGAGTTTATATGTTGATACCCTGACCCCCAGTACCTTAGGGTGTGACCTTATTTGGAAAGAGGGTCATTGTAGATGTGATTGGTTATGACAGGTTCATACTGGGGTAGTGTGGACCCTTAATTCGATAAGGCTGGTGTCCTTATGAAAAGGGGAGATTCGACACAGAGACATGCTCAGAAAGATACCATCTGAAGATTGGAATTATGCTGCCAGAAGGCAGGAACTACCAGAAACTTTGAGACAAGCCTGGAACAGGTCCTTTCCTAGAGCCTTCAGAGGGAGCATGACCCTGCCCACACCTTGATCTTGGACTTCTAGCTTCCAGACCTAAGAGATGATACATTTCTGTCATTTAAGCCCCCAGTCTGTGTAACACTATTACAATAGCCCTAGTGAACTCATATAATCACTTATGTGAAAGAAGGTTTGATATGTAGTTTGGCTTTGTGTCTGTCTGTCTTGTTTTTTAATACCTACTTACCTCAGTTTCCCTGGTGGTAAAGAATATGCCTGTAGTGTGGGAGACGTGGGTTCGATCCCAGGGTCAGGAAGATCCCCTGGAGAAGGGAATGGCAACCCATTCCAGTAGTCTTGCCTAGAGAATTCATGGACAGGGCAGCCTGGCGGGCTATAGGCCATGGGGTCACAAAGAGTTGGACACGACTGAGTGACTAACACTTTTCACTTTCACTTTGTCTTTGAAATCAGTTTCTGCAGAGGAAAAGCAAAGGCCTTCCGTTTTCAGAACCTTTTCCGTTCTAGACATTAAGAGTATTTTGGAGCAGGACTTTTTACTAGGGCTAAAGGCTTTAAGTTCAAATTTAAGCAGTCCCTTCCAGCTGGCCATTTACTCGCATGTTTTTCTTTGCCAGCTTGTTTTGACAGGAGCCATCCAGGTGGCAGACAGGGTTTCCTCGGGGAAGAGCTCGGTGGTGGTGCACTGCAGTGATGGTTGGGACAGGACGGCCCAGCTGACGTCCCTGGCCATGCTGATGTTGGACAGCTTCTACCGGAGCATCGAGGGCTTCGAAATATTGGTCCAAAAAGAATGGATCAGTTTTGGACATAAATTTGCATCTGTAAGTAAACAAAACTAATTTTTAAATTATCTGGTCATTACCACCTGGGATTTAAAAAAAATAGTTTGTGAAACCTCTGATTTCCTTTTAAAAAGAAAATCTGAGTAGTAGTATAAAAAAAACACTCTGCAGGTTTGAAAATGTGTGGCGCTTTGGGTTTAGCCAGTCTTTTCAGGAGACGTGTTCATCCATCTGTGCCATTTACAGTTTCACTTGAAAGTGATATGGAAAGTGTTTCAGTTGAAATTGTACAAAAGAAGGAAGATACTCCTTTCTCAACTAATGTTATAGCTACTAGAGCCAAATATTTGTAAATATGCTAGACTTTTTGTTGAGGCTTTTGCTATTTTCTGATAGATATTTTGAAGACCAAGAGAACCTATTAAAATGTCTGTTTGCAGGCCTGGTTTCCAGACACCTTTTGAATAAGCATTTTGAGCAAGTTCCATGGATGGTTCTCCTGAAGTGAACCCATAAACCATTTTAGAAACACTGCTGTGTAGCCTTGTAGCCTGCATCTAAATTTCATAAGTACTGTGAACAGCATTGTCAAGTAGAAAGAATCATTGTTAATGGTGAAGTTTTTGACTTGTTTTCGAGAAAGAACTTTCTTAAAAGAATTTTTTAATTATAATAATCACACCCTTTTGGATATGGTTTCAAGATTTGAAACTTTCAGATTGGTCCCTTAGCAACTGGTAACAGTTTGCAGGGTGATCTGCTCCAGTCTACTTGCAGCTGCACAGAATTCTGATCGGATAAAATAGCTGTAATGCTCACGTAGGATCATGATGCTTTCTCAGTTTGTATTGATATTTTATAGAAATTTATCTCCCTCATTTCCATTGTTTTGAAACCTTACATTATTTTCTTTATTGCCATGGGGAAAAATACTATTCACTCTCTGAGAAACTTGGTGTTTGGAAGGCAGATTACTGAGTTGTGACTGTCACATTTTGTGGGTTATACCTTTCTCAGTTTTAAAAACAAATCATCAATTCCTTTCAGAGAATAGGTCATGGTGATAAAAACCACGCTGACGCTGACCGATCTCCTATTTTTCTCCAATTTATTGATTGTGTATGGCAGATGTCAAAGCAGGTAAGAGATATATTGGATGAAAATACATTTGACTTCATCTTTAAATATCTTGATACAATATCTGGGATTTGTGTCAGAGTAACACGGGGTAGAGTTAGAGATACAACAAGTTTGGCCATGTGCAAATAATTCTGGACACCAGGTGATGGGTACATGGGGTTCACTTTTTAAATCCTCACTACTATTTATATTGACTGGAATTTTTCATAATAAAGTTTTTAAAATTTAATATTTAACTACACTCTCTCTGCTAATGGAAGAGCAGTGTAATTGATACCACCAGCCATCTTTTCCAATTTATCCTATGCTGGTGTTTGAGTACGGGCATGTCTGCTCCCTTAGACCTCTGTAAATAACTAAATCACCTCAAATATCCTGTATGCTCAGGAGAACCCAGAAAATGGGCTTGTTTTCCCTTTTTGACTCATTATTCCTTTACTTGATGCTCATTTATACTCTCCAGCCCTGGGCAGAGCACCAACAGATGAGCCGTAGGGCGCTGCAGACCTCAGCCTCAGCTGTCCCCCCAGAACAATTATGCACCTCTTCTGAGCTCTATGAGATCAGCCTCAGGTTTTCATGTGTTCCTTACCCATTTGTTTCTGTCTAGTTCCCTACAGCTTTCGAATTCAATGAACGGTTTTTGATTACAATTTTGGATCATCTGTATAGCTGCCGCTTTGGTACGTTCTTATACAACTGTGAATCTGCTCGCGAGAAACAGGTGAGTGAAAAATGCTCATCTTTTTAGTTAAAGGGTCACCAAAATGTGTCTAGTCTGCCATGTAATACAAAGAATTTGATAGCTTGGCTTGTGGTGAATGCAGAGTGTCTCATTTTGTACCCCACGCTTTTTCACTTCAACCAGAGGTTATTGAGTTTGTAGTGTGGCCTTCATGAGTAAGATGTTGACTTTTCCCTCAGAGAGTAAGAATGATTTTTTTGTTGAGGTATAGATGATTTATAATACTATGTAAGTTTCAGTATATAACACAGTGATTCAATAGTTTTATAGATTATACTCCATTTAAAGTTCAGTTCAGTTCAGTCGCTCAGTCGTATCTGACTCTTTGCGACCCCATGGACTGCAGCATGGGGTCCACCAGGCTTCCCTGTCCATCACCAACTCCCAGAGCTTACTCAACCTCATGTCCATTGAGTTGGTGATGCCATCCAACCATCTCATCCTCAGTTGTCCCCTTCTCCTCCCGCCTTCAGTCTTTCCCAACATCAGGGTCTTTTCAAATGAGTCAGTTCTTTGTATCAGGTGGCCAAAGTATTGATATTTCAGCTTCATCTCATTAAAGTTATTATGAAATAATGGCCATATTTCCCAATGCTATATATCCTTGTAGCTTATTTCGTTTGTACCTGTTACTTCCCTGCCCCTCTACTGCCCCTCCCACCTTCCCTCTCCCCACTAGTAATCACTAGTATGTTCTCAATATTGGTGAGTCTGTTTCTGTGTTACTACATTTCTTCACTTGTATTATAGATTCTTCGTATAAGTGAAAACATACAGTATTTCTCTTTCTCTGACTTATTTCACTAAACATAATCATCCCCTCCAGGTTCAGCCATGTTGCTGCAATTGACAGCACTTGATTCTCTATGGCTGAGTAGTAGTCCATTGTATATACATGGCACATCTTATTTGCCCATTCACCTGTTGATAGACACTTAGGTTGCTTACATATCTTGGCTATTGGAGTAAGCATGGCTGTTAAAGGCATGCAAGGTCACCCTCCCAAAACACCATAAAAATGTCAGTAAGGGAAAATTTTTTAAAGGTATTAACCCACAAGAACAGGGGGAAATAAGAAAGGAGACACAGCAACAAACTTGGAAGCTGGAAAGATAGTACATAAGTGGGAAATAACTTCACTTGAGAATCTCATACCAGCAGTTGAGAAGGCAAGAACCAGTCCACTTTGCATCGCAGGAACCCCAGATGACTCAGGGCTTCTGGGGCAAAGGGGGAGGGATGAGATACCCTGAAGGTGTGTTTAGAATAAGCAGGCAGCTTTCCTGGATCACCCCCACCCATCTCTGGAGTTGAGGACAGAGGTTTCTTCTCAAAAAAGAGTGGTAGGTCTCCAGGTGTCATCAGGGGTTGAGTGAATGGAACAGCTGGCCTGCGAGGGCCTCCGCCCGTGTCCCCGGCTACCTCCTTACATCCTGGCAGCAGGTCCTTACCTTTCAGGTAGGAGCCTTCTCTGTTGGCAAGGAAGGAGAGAGAAGGGAACCCTTGGATGTTGCTGGTAGGGGTGTAAAATATCATGAGAGCCAGCATTTCTACTCCCGGGTATGTACCCAAGAGGGAGGAAAACAGGGGTAAGGCAAAAACTTAGTGCAGGGTAGCCCTCCTCATAATAACTAAAAGGCCTCAACAACCCCATCATCCGTCAGCTGATGAACAGACAAACTAAATGTGGTCTCTCCATTCAATGGAATATTATCCAGCCATCAGAAGGAATGGAGTTCTCACCCACATCACAAAAGGATGACCCTTGAAAATATGCTTACTGAAAGGAGTCAGACATAAAAAGGCACATACGATATGATTACATTTATCTGAAATGTCTAGAAAATTAAGTCCATAGAAACAGAAAGCAGACTAGTGGTTGACAGGGGGCTGAGGGAGGGGAGCATGGGGAGTCCCTTCTTAGTGTGTACTGGCGTTCCTTTGGGGATGATGAAAATGTCTTAGCACTTGACAGAGGTGGTGGTTGCACACCACAGAGAAAGTACTAAAAGCATTTTAGTACTAAAAGTCTACCACTGTAGACTAAAATGATGAATTTTATGGTATATGAACTACACTGAACTTTTAAAAAACAGGAAGAATCTTCTCTGGAGAAGGTGACTAGCCCAAGAAGAAGGACCTCAGGATTTGCTGAGTCATAGCAATCTAAACCCTAAACATGGATCTCATCAAAGCTACGCTATATACTGGGGGTTCCCAGGCAGGGTAGAGGGTGTGAGCACAGCAGCGGTTCTCCCTGTGACAGGGTCAAGAGTTAATGCCTGTAAATGTGTAGTCAAAAAATAGCAAGAGGATGATGTTTCTCCAAGATGTGGAGGTAAGTACCAAATAACCAGATACATTTAAAAAGTCAAACACAGTTGTTTGGAGGAGAAAGGTGAGAGACTGCTTTTTCCATAACAAACCTTGTCTAGCTGTTTGACTTTAAGTCAACTGTGTGCATGTATAAAAATAAAAACAAGCATGCAAATAAAGACAAGGCAGTATAGATTGTGGTGGAGAAGGCAATGGCACCCCACTCCTTTACTCTTGCCTGGAAAATCCCATGGACGGATGAGCCTGGTAGGCTTCAGTCCATGGGGTTGCTAAGAGTTGGACATGACTGAGCAACTTCACTTTCACTTTTCACTTTCATGCATTGGAGAAGGAAATGGCAACCCACTCCAGTGTTCTTGCCTTGAGAATCCCAGGGACAGGGGATCCTGGTGGGCTGCCGTCTATGGGGTCGCACAGAGTCAGACACAACTGAAGCGACTTAGCAGCAGCAGCAGCAGCAGAGTAGATTGTGGCATCCAAAAGGGTCAAAAGATAGGTGGATCTCAAGAAGAAAAAATTATGCTGCTGTTATTACTATTCACATTCACAAAATCTCTATGTTCAAGGGATTTCTTCAGTCATTTATTTCAAGCTGTTCTTTTCAGCTTCCACTTTTATCTTATTGGTCCTTTCTTTTTGATTTTTTAAAAAATTTACATATTTGTTAATTGAAGGATAACTGCTTTACAGAATTGTGTTGTTCTCTGTCAAATATCACCATGAATCAGCCATAGGGTACATATGTCCCTTCCCTCTTGAACCTCTCATCACCAGGAAGAGTTTCCAGTTGTGCCTTCAATAATTTTAATACTTGCCTTTTTATTTCCCAAGTTTTTATTTTCCTCTATTTATGGTCAGAATGTAAAAAAAAAAACCCTATAATTGAAAATCAGTGAAGATATGAACATCTGTATGAAATGATGGGTACCAGGTGGAAAAAGTGAAGCTTCACTGAAGTTGGGTATCCAGGTGTTTCAAATATCTGGATATTGGCATGATGCATTAAACCTCTGGATGTTTCATTAACCAGTTAACTATCTAGATGCAAACTGTCAAGTAGACCCAGGTTAAGATTTTGTAGTTTGAACAAACACAAAAATGGAAAAAGTCAGTGAGATCTTGTGATAATTTTTCCTTGCTGCTGAATTCAAAAGAGCATGGTGCCCATCTGTTCGTGAATGTTTTCCCAGCCAGGAATAGTTTTCTTAGGTCAGTGAATTGCATTTAATGTTACAGCATCCTGCCCCTCTCTCTTCTGGCAGAAACAGAGGCTCTTGAGCCATTATGTATGCAAATATCAGGAAGTGGTGCTCAGCACTCTGGGCACAGGAGGCTTTTTGAGCTATTATGGGGATAATGTACGTGTGTGATTCAAGTTGACGCTCAGCTGTATCACCGCAGCCTGAAAAATGGTTTGTGTCCTGGGGTGTGTTTTTACTTAGGCTTTCCACTTTCTCTTTCATCTAGAAAGTTACAGAAAGAACCGTTTCTTTATGGTCACTGATCAACAGTAATAAAGACAAATTCAAAAATCCCTTCTACACTAAGGAAATCAACCGAGTGTTATATCCAGTTGCCAGTATGCGTCACTTGGAACTTTGGGTGAATTACTATATTCGATGGAACCCCAGAATCAAGCAACAAGTAAGTGAAGTAGCATTGTGAATATAGTGATGTCAAATGAGTACTAGCTCGGGACTTTGATAATGTTATGTAGCAGTTATTTAAAAATATTATGAAAGGAAAAATAGAGTAAAAAAATGACACTTGCTTTTAATCCCAACTTCAGTTAAAAACTGTTTTTAATGCCTAAACCATTTATTTTGATTGCTGTTGAACTAATATTTTCCTGCCAATATGAGTAATGCAGTTTTTAAAAACTAAAATCTAAGCTAATTTTTTATTGGAGTATAGTTGCTTTACAATGTTGTGTTAGTTTCTCTGTACAGCAAAGTGATTCAGCTATGTGTATACATGTGCTGTGCTTAGAAGCTCAGTCATGTGTGACTCTTTGCAGCCCCATGGACTGCAGTCCACCAGGCTCCTCTGTCCATGGGGATTCTCTCGGCAAGAATAGTAGAGTGGGTTGCCATGCCCTCCTCCAGGGGATCTTCCTGACCCAGGGATCAAACCCAGGTCTCCCACATTGCAGTCAGCTTCTTTACTGTCTGAGCCACCAGGGAAGACCAAGAATACTGGAGTGGGTAGCCTGTCCCTTCTCCAGGGGATCTTCCTGACTCAGGAATAGAACTGGGGTCTCCTGCATTGCAGGCGGATTCTTTACCACCTGAGGTACCAGGAAGCCCATATGTATACATATATCTCCTATTTTTTGGATTTCCTTCCCATTCAGGTCACCACAGAGCATTGAGTAGAGTTCCCTGTGCTATACAGTCAGTTCTCATTAGTTATCTATTTTGTACATAGTAGTATATACATGTCAGTCCCAATCTCACAATCCATTCCACCCCTGTCCCCCACCTTGGTATCCATAAGTTTGTTCTCTGCATCTGTGTCTCTATTTCTGCTTTGCATATAAGTTCATTTATGCCATAATATGTAAACTAATTTAAATCTCTGGAAAATTTCTGAGTTTTCATAGTCAAGGATTTCTTTTAATGACTAAAAGTTGTTACACCTCATAAGAAGGTTCTTTCCAGAAACTAGACTGAGATAATCCTTCAAGGAAAAGAAATATTTTCTATTATCTATTCACATGTATGTTACTTGTCAACTAATATCAGAATGCTTTTTACCGAAAGTCTTTACTTCTAAAATAAAGATAATTGATCTGTCAAGGATAGTACAGTCAATTGGCCATTTATCAGTCAAACATGGAAACGGTGATTTTTGAAGCAAAAGACTCCACATTTTATTAAAGGTACAGTCAGGCTTTCTCCCACTCCTACTGCATCCAAGATCAGAAGGAAAGTCCAGCCTATTTCTGAGGGCTCAGCAGTATATCCATTGAGCGATTTGTTCTAAGCACTGTAAATATTAAGTATTTGTGATCACTCTTTCTAAAGGTTTGCACACTTTCCCGTGGTTAGGATGGTTGAATACCTGTTCTCCCAGGCCAGTCTTACATAAGTGTCAGCTTTAATCTCACTACACATAGTCAGGCAATAAAAGGGCCTGGTGCTCAGTCTGACTCTGGATTGTTTATTCCACTCAGGCAGCTGGCTACACGCCAGCGTGTGTACCCTTTTCCCACCAGGGAGATGCACGTTTAAGCTGGCCCTCTTGTTTCAAGGTCTCTGCTTGCTTGCCTGAAAGCCTTTTGCAGTTTCATGACGGTTGAAATGTATGATCTTTTGGAAAGTGACAGATTCCAGGGCTTGAGAACATTCACTTGTTTAGTTTAGGATTTGAGAAGTACACAGAGGGAGTGTATTTAGCTGTAGTTCGAGCATTTGGAACATCAAATAAGGAGGAAATAGAAATTTTCCCAAGATTCTAAGCACTGTTACATGGGACATATTTCTTTGCTGGTTAAAAAATACTATATAGATGAGCCCTGTTTGTCCTATAAATTTTACCTTTTCTGTATTTATCATGGCTTTAAAAAAATAACTGTTGGTGATTAGAAAATGTTGATAGTTTCTATACAGATTCTGTAGAGTTTCTATACAGATTCTGTAGTCTCTTCTCCTCATCCACCTGTACTTGGAGAAGCTCTTGAAATTCCATGCATTTAGAGCAATTCAGTTATGACATACAAAGGTAATGACAATTGTGTGACAAGTCAGGTTTTCAGCGACATCACTGGAAGAACTTACTGTGATGTGTCTCTCCCCCTTACTCTCCCATAACTGAGCCAAATGGAACTGAGCCAGGTAGGAGTGAACATTTCTTTGATTGAGGTTTTTATTTTGAGACAGTGATTGGTCTGTATTATGCTCTGTGAGATTTACTCCAAGAAAATAACTCACCCTTCCTATATAGATTTTCTGAATGTCAAGGGTCCTATACACATCTTTATGTCATTCGGCATCTTGGATTTTCATCTGCCAAATACCATGCATCAGGCACTGGGGGGACCCAGAGATTAAGAAGAGCTGGTCTCTGTCCACAAGGAGCTCCCAGACTGCAGGGGCACCCAGGAGCAGAAGTTGATGATCAAGCTCAAGGAGAAATGTGAACTAAGTGCATCACATTTCCCAAAAGATCTTATGCAGAACATTATTTCATACAGAAATAGATTACAATCCAATCACACAGGACTTTTCAAATTCTATAATGTAAACCTAAAAGAATATACTTAACTACTGAAATTGTTCTTCAGTTATGTGGCCCAGTTGGTATACAGGCAGTTGTTGAATGCCAGGGGCATTCACAGTACTAGGGTAAACTATCGGTATGGAAAAATGTAGAAACATATCCAGCCTCTCCCCATAGTGAGCTATTCCCCGAGAAGAAGGCAGGGCTAATGTGCTTTTTTAAAAGCGGAATCCACTGGCCTTTGCTACAACCTCAAAACTGAGAGTTGATGGCAAGACCAATTCTTATATTTGACAAACTGTGAAGAAGCAAATTTGGTACTTTTATTTAATATGAGGAAGTTTCTCAGGCCAAAAGCCAACGGAGAATTTAGTCCCGTAAACCTAAGTGAGACCTTCAGCTGCCGGTGTGTTGCATATTGTCCTTTGGGGACGTCTGCACTCCACGTGGCTCTGAACCAGGGTTGCCCCAGGCAGATCCTGTTTTACTTAGGATGACAACAAGGACAGATCTTCACAGGCTTACCTGGGTGGGGTTTAAGTCATTTCTGATAGAAAAGTTAGAAAGGAATATGAATATGAAAATCATTTGAAGCCTAAAATACCCTGTGTAGCCACTGACTGCCTGTGCCTGGTATGCTCCTTACGTCATACTTCATTCCCCGAGGGACATGTCGAGGGGTGGGATTTACAGTCACTTCACTATGATTTTCATTTCTCGCTGTTCTGTTCTGTGATATGCTGTCACAAATGGACTCTTTCCTTCTATTATATCCCTAAATTGGTTCTCTTTGTCTCTAGGCTAATGACTGCTAGACATCTTTTGTACCCACTACCAGACTGAATGATCTTTTTATTTCTAATAGTTTTCTAACTCTATAGCCTTGTCCATCATTGACAAAAATGATTGTTTTACGTCTCACTTCTTTTTCTTGTCTTGCTGGTACAATAAGAAATAGATTCTAATAGTCATATGGAAAAGAGAAGTTTTAAAAATAGCCAAGAGCATTTTGGAGGACAGTGTTGAGGAAACCCTTGCCCCGCCACATGTTAGGACTTATCTGAAGCAGAACAGAACCCAGAAACAGAGACCGGAGATGTGGAGGCTGGGGAGGGGGAAGAATGGACCATTGATGGCAAATGTTTAGTGGTCCATGGTCCTGGCCCAGCAAACGGAGTGCACATGGAGTCCTCTTCCCCAAACCTGCTGCTCCTACCAGCTTCTGCATCTCAGTGCTTGGCAGCTCCATCCTACACGCCCTGGCCAGAAACCTGAATGTCATCCTTTTCCCCCACTTTAAAAACCAGCCTTATTGAGGTATAATTGATTCATAATAATCTGCACGTGTTCAAAGTGTGCAGTGCGGTAGGTGTTCATATGTGTCTGTACACGTGAGACTCTGACCACATTAGAGGTCGTGCACACACCCATCCCCAGCAAACACTCCTGTCCCTGTAGGTGAGCTTCCATTTACCACACAGTCATCCTCGCTTTCCCTGCTCGCTTTCCCTGCAGTGTCCAGTGCCACTTGTCCCAGGCTGTCAGGAGAGCTTGCAGGGCTTCCAGCCTCCTCACTGATGCCTCTTTCTCACACACCCTGCTTTGGCCACGCTGGGCTCCTTGCTCGGCCTCGAGACCCTCAGCCGTCTGCCTGGCCACCTCCCTCCCCTCCCCGCAGCCCCGCCAAGAGCCGCCTTGTCAAGGTGCCTCACCCCGACCACCCTGATGAGAGTGTCACCCACCCCCATGTGTCCCTGTCCCTCCTGCCATGCTTTACTTTTCCACATCCTGTGGACCCCCCAGGGTCATCGTTGTCTTTGCTGTTTGTCTCCCCCTGCTGGAAGAGAAACACCACAGAAGTGGACGTTTGGGCCTCCTTTAGGTGGCGCTAGTGGTAAACAACCCACCTGGGAATGCAGGAGACATAAGAGACCTGGGTTTGATCCCTGGGTCAGGAAGATGCCCTGGAGGAGGGCATGGCAACCTACTCCAGTATTCTTGCTTGGAGAATCTCATGGACAGAGGAGCCTGGTGGGCTATACAGTCCCTGGGGTCACAAAGAGTCAGACACGACTGAGCACACGCATTCACTGCTGAATCCTGAGCCCCTGGAGCAGTGTCCAGCTCTCAGTGGAGCCTATACAGAGAAAAACAGGCAAAGGATATTAAGGGGCAGTACACAGCACTTACTGGGCATCAGTCACTCTACATGCATTCCTGTTCGAACAGAGCCATACAGTAAAAAGAACAGGGGCTCACAGGAAGGACGGGGCTAGGAGGGAAGAGGAGACTTCTTCAAACCCTGCCCCTTTGTAAGCAGAGTGCTGAGGAGAGCACCAGTCAGGTCTTAGCAGGCTGTAGTAGGTTGAATGGGGGCCTCCAAAACACACATCCACTTGGAACCTGTGAATGTGACCTTGGAAAAAGGGTCTTTACAGATGCACTTGAGTTCAGAAGATCAAGATGAGATCCTCCTATATTTATTCAGGCCATAAATCCAAGGATAGGTGTCCTCATAAGAGAAAAGAGAGGAAGATTTGAAAGCCAGACACATACATGAGATGAGGCTGTGTAAAAACAGAATGATTGCATTGCTGCGGCCATAAGCCAAGGAAGCCTGGAGCAGCTGGTAGAGGCAATGAAGTCTCCTCCCCTAGAGTCTGGAAGCCACAGGAAATGAATACAGTCTTAGCTCCTGCTGTCTTCTCTGATGCAAGTCCGAAAGAGCATTACAAGTCAGATCTAGGGTGTAGCCTTCTTCATCAGCATAGTGTCTTTATGGCTTCCTCATTGGTACTTGCAGCATCAGCACGCAGCTTGAAGTGCACTCAGTCGTGTCCAACTCTTTGCAACCCCGCGGACTATACAGTCCATAGAATTCTCGAGGCCAGAATACTGGAGTGGGTAGCCTTTCCCTTCTCCAGGGTATCTTCCCAACCTAGGGATCGAACCCAGGCCTCCCACATTGCAGGCGGGTTCTTTACCATCTGAGCCACCAGGGAAGCCCAAGAATACTGGAGTGGGTAGCCTATCCTTTCTTCAGGGGATCTTCCCGACCCAGGAATCGAACTGGGGTCTCCTATATTGCAGGCAGATTCTTTACCAACTGAGCTATAATGCAGTGGAAAGCAGGATAGTTCTAGAAGCCACTAGCCATAAAGAAAGGCACTTCAGTAGACTTTTGGCAGACTGGAGATTCACACTAGGCTGCCCGTTGGGGCCAATGTTCTCTGCTATACATTAATATGGACAGTAGAATGTTAAAAGTTGTGTTAGGGCACAGCAATACAAACTAAACCTACCATGAGATACCAAGTTATACTCATCAAATTGGCAAAAACTATTTCTCTTACATTGCCAAGCACTGGTGACCAGGAACTGCCGGGCACCACTAGTAAGACGGTAAGATCATCTCCCCCCCTCAGAGAACAGTCGGACTGCATGTGGTCAAGTGGAACCGATCATACTGTCCTCTTCAGCAGTTCCTTCCCCACCCACCAGAACAATTCATTCAGGTAACATTCATATACTTGCCTGAGGAGACGCGATGGCCCAGCATCACCTGTAATACTGGTGATGCTATCCCCCTGTGGGGGATGGATAGAGCAGCCGTGGTTTATGTATTCCATGGAACTCAGCTGAGATCCAGTTCAGAAACATAGTGGCAGATCAAAATGTAGATTGAGAACTAGAGAAAACTGTTGAGGTCCAGTTTTACCAAGTAGAAAAGAATGGTGTATTTTGTTTCTGAATACTCAGAGAAAAACGGTTGCAAGTCTGCACAGGAAGGAAGCCTCCACCCCAGCCTGAGAAGGGTTGTTGCCTCTCAGAGCGCAGCGGGGACAGGTGACACAGCAGCCTGGACCTATGCCTGGATAGATGCATTTTAAAAAGATGGTGACACATGTGTGTGGAACTGTGTGTGTGAGTTATTTTTTGGTGGCAGATAGCTGGATATCTTTTTATTATCATGAATCTTTGTGCTTTTCCGTATTTGCAAATTATGCAGTATTGAAGGAAATGATGTCTATTAACCCCCAATGACAGGGTTTGTTCAGAAAGCAGCAGCTGCAGCAGATGGGGGCACAGGTGTGTCTTGGTGGCAGAAAGCACTCACATCTTTCCTTCTGTCCAGCAGCCAAACCCAGTGGAGCAGCGTTACATGGAACTCTTGGCCCTACGCGATGAGTACATCAAGCGCCTTGACGAATTGCAGCTTGCCAACTCTGCCAAGCTTTCCGATCCCTCAGCCTCACCTTCTAGCCCTTCACAAATGATGCCCCATGTGCAGACTCACTTCTAATAAAGAAAAAAGCAGACTTTTCATTTGGGGCCTCTGTACAAAGTAGGTTAAACTATTTGCCTCCATTTAGAACTTGAACTAACATAATCTTAAACTCTTGAATATGTGCCTTCTAGAATACATATTGCAAGAAAACTACACGGCAATCGGAAGAAAGGAGCCCAGATGGGGTTTTGGAAAATCCTGATACCTTCCAAAAGTGGTTTTTGAAAGATAATATTTAAATCATATTTACCTCTTCAACCTCTTCAGAAATATTATGTGTACAATATGTACTTTGTGGGCCTCATTGGAACAACGACATTTTTAACTAAAGGGGGAAAATGTATGTTTATGAGATGGATTTTCCTCAGACTGCTTATAATAGTTGCTTTGGGTGATCTAAAGTGAACCTAAATGTGAAAGATGTGTGTTCCTGCCCAAACCAAATTGAGCTCAGCTTCCGAGGCATGATCCAAAAACAAGGTGTTTAAATAATTGCCAAATTTCACACCATCATATGTGTGATGACTTGAGAAATAGCTGTGTAGGTGAGTTTTCCATTATTTTGAAATTTTGGAATATGAAGTATTTTCCCCTAATTTCCAAGAGAAACATATTTTTATATTAAAAAAAAGATAGGGCCCAGTTAAATATGATTTGATTATTTTTAACATTGCCACTTCTGTTTCCTAAGTTCTTTCATGAGCTTGCCTAGAATTCTGACCTGTTTTCAGGTGGCGGAAAGCCCTTCTCTAGCACTGTTTGAAGATGTTGGATGCATTATGCTGCTTACGTGAATGTTTTCGCAAATGTTGCTCTAGTCAAACTAGCTTATCTGCCAAAGTGTCGGGTTGACCATCTTGGATGTGTGAGCTGTCCCTAGAGCAGCAGCCTCTGAAATAAAAGCCGCAGATGTACATTTGTTGAGCGTATTCTTGAAAGTATGGTGTTTATGAATTTCAATGGTGTTTGACACCCTTTCCCACCCAGGAGTGCATAAAAACTGGTTCTACAGATTTTTACTTGAAGTACCCAGTGGTTTGCTTTTTCAGGTTTTTTTTTTCTTTTTTTGTAGCATTAAATGCAATTTCAAATGCAGTTCTATTTGATATTTGAACTAATGCATTTAGTCAGTATATTTGTAAAAGTTAAGGCTAGAGTTAAAAAGCAATTAATGTGTTTTGCAATGATTTGTAAAGGTCTATTTATAGCTAATATGGTTTTGTTTTCAATGAATTAAGAGAGATTAAATATATCTTTGTAAATTATTTTATGTCATAGCTTAATGGTTTACCAAATAAGACATCTCAAATGCAGTAGTATAAATGTATAAATTTTGTATGTATAAGAAATTTTATTAGAACAGTTTCTTGCTTTTTGTAAACGCTGTAAATATTTCATAAATTAACAAAGTGTCACTCCATAAAAAGAAAAAAAAAGCTAATACTAATAGCTGAAAGGATTTTGTGAAATTTCATGACAACTGTTTCATGGCAATAATGACTAAAGACCTGCTGTAATAAATATATTAACTAAACATTGCACTCTATTCCTGGGGCTGTAACTTTGTAGTGTATGTGTCTTAAATGTGCATGTTGCCCATCTTATTTGCTTTTCCTGAATCTACTTCACATGCTCTTTATCTTACTAGCAACCTTGTGTAGGGCTCTCCCCAAATCCCAACAATATTGGAAATTTAAGTACATTAACAATGCAGATTTTAAGCCACAAGTGCCTTTATTTTGGGCTTCCCTGGTGGCTCAGACAGTAAAGAATCTGCCTGCAATGCAGGAGACCTGGGTTCGATCCCTGTGTTGGGAAGATCCCCTGGAGGAGGGCATGGCAACCCACTCCAGTATTCTTGCCTGGAGAATCCCCATGGACAGAGGAGCCTGACAGGCTCCACGGGGTCACAAAGAGTTGGACACAACTGAGCAACTAAGCACAGCACAACACAATAACCTGTGTTTTTTAAAATTTATTTTGTTAAGTATAGTTGATTTACAACGTTGTATTAATTTCTTCTGTATGGCAAAGTGATTCAGTTATACATATATATTTTTCCTATTCTTTTGCATTATGGTGTATTATGGATATTGAATATAGTTTCCTGTGCTATACAATAGGACCTTGTTTATCCCTTCTATATATAGCAGTTTGCATCTGCAAATCCCAAACTCCCACTCCCATCTCTCCCCCACTCCCCTGCCCCTTGGCCACCACAAGTCTGTTCTCTGTGTCAAACCACAGCTGTCTTTATTAACATAAGGATAGCTTTCACAAAAGTGCTAGGTTGCAGAGACGTGACACTGTAGACTCTGGATGGAGAATGTAGCAGTCGATATTAAGGGAGATTGAGAGACTGAAATAAGTCATACTCGAAGTCTCTTTAGGTAAGAAATATGAAAATTCTTCAGATGCTGCCAACTGGAAATTGTTTATGTATGCATATGCTAAGAATACTAAATAGTTATACTAGTTCACTTACCATTTAAAAAAATCTGAATAGGACTCTTAAAAGAGTAAGTATCTCACTTAAAACTACGAGTAGGTTTACTCATAGAACTCTGCAGGCTCTTCTTCAGGCACAGCTGTGTTTCACCCTCACTGTGCCCTCACGGCCATCAGTGTTCTCTTGTCCCTGTTGTTCAGCCGAGGAGAGCACCGTGGATGCAGGGCTTCACCCACGTGCCCAAAGTTCCAGAACACTGAAACAGATGTATGCAGGCACCAAACTGAACGCTACCTCTCTTGGATTCCCACTGAATAGCTTTAGCTCTGCCTTCTGGAATGAAATAGAATAAACTCTTCTGGGGCAGACCTTCAAGTAATTGGAATCATACATATTTTTGATAACAGGTTTTATCTAACTATAGTCATGGTATTTCTGATTTATTTGTGATAAGACAGCAAAGCTCCTCCTTATGCGTTTGGGATAGAATGATACTCAAAAGTTGGAAAATCCATTGACCAATATCTCCTTACTTGCAGTCCTCTCTACAGAATGCAGCTGTCACTCATGTGCACAGCTCATGTGGCTTTTGGGAGCTTTAGGCAAAGGGGTGTGTGTGTGTGCTAAATCACTTCAGTTGTGTCTGATTCTGTGCGATCCCATGGACTGTAGCTCACCAGGCTCCTCTGTCCATGGAATTCTCCAGGCAAGAATACTGAAGTGGGTAGCCATTTCCTTCTCCAGAGGAATCTTCCTGACCCAGGGATCAAACCCATGTCTCTTACATCTCCTGCGTTGGCAGGTGGGTTCTTTACCACTAGGGCCATCTGGCAGGACTATTATAAAGGGAATGTTCTTAAAATACAGGGATTTATTAGAGTATATACACCTAGGACTAGAGGATATAGTTACTGATGGCTATTAAAGTAAATTCTGGGGACACTCAAAGGAAAGAAATGTATGTAGCAAATAAGAACATGAGGATTAGTACATTCAAGGGAAAACCTAATGGTTGAAATAGACTGCAGTTGAATTCTTTTAGGTTTACAGAATCCCTAAAGCATACTGCTGGACAGAATACCAGTTTTTGAAATAAGAGTCTGATACTCTGACACTTATTGGTAGATTTATAACTTAAAGAATTATTAATAAAGTCTTTTGTATTCAATGAATCCAGAAGATGAAAGGTCAGCAAAACAAAGTATTTTCATTTTCTTATGAGGCTTAGATTCAGATATGGATTATTCCTTATTAGCAATAATTTGTCCTTTAAAAGCAAAGGTGATAATGTTTTAAACCACATAGGGTAGCTAAAATGTTTAATATTTAAATTATGTAGGGTAGCCAAAATGTTTAGACATGACCATTAAGACATAGCAGTTTGTTTTCCTAGTAGCTGCAGACAACATGACTTATTCCTTTACAATGGTCATTATGTATGTGCTTTTGAAATGGACTGTTCCACAGTGCAGCCCACATAAATTACAAAAGAAGGTTGTTCATCTCATTTCGGGTGCTTTATGCCACAAACATGTATTAGAAAGAACCCAGGTCGGGCCATGTGGGGACCTGGGTTTCCGTCTGGGCTGTGGACCTGCTTCTTGGAGAGAAGATGTGAGGTCCTACCAGCTCCCAGATGCCATGGATCTGGAGGCCTGCAAGGAGGCCTTAGCGTCCATCTGCTCAGTGAGGGTAGGGACTGCTCATGCTAGAAGATTCCTCACAAGGCTGCTGCTGCTGCTAAGTCACTTCAGTCATGTCCGACTCTGTGCGACCCCATAGACAGCAGCCCACCAGGCTCTCCCATCCCTGGGATTCTCCAGGCAAGAACACCGGAGTGGGTTGCCATTTCCTTCTCCAATGCATGAAAGTGAAAAGTGAAGGTGAAGTCACTCAGTCGTGTCCGACTCTTGGTGACCCCATGGACTGCAGCCTACCATGCATGGGATCCATCCATGGGATTTTCCAGGCAAGAGTACTGGAGTGGGGTGTCACTGCCTTCTCCTTACAAGGCACATAGCCCTTTTCAGAAACACACTTTCATCACCTAGCACATACAATATTTATGGCACAGGATGGCATTGGCCCCATGTATTAGTTTCCCATTTCCACTGTGAGAAATCACCACAAACTTAGTGGTGATTTATTATCTTCCACACACATTTCTTCTCTTACAGTTCTGGAGGTCAGAGGGCTGAAGTTAGCCTCCCTGGCCTAAAGTCAAGGTGTCAGCAGGGCTGCGTTCCTCTGGCCACTCTAGGGGAGAGTCCTTGCCTTGCCTCTTCCAGCCTCTAGTGGCCACCTTCCTCCGGCGACTAATGCCCAGTGCCTTCAAATCTCTCAACTCTGACTCTTCTGCCTCACTTGTTGACATGTAAAGGACCCCGGTGGTTTTATTAGGCCTCTCTGGATGACCTAGGCTGCTCTTTCCGCCTCAGAGTCAGAGAGTCGGCAATCTTTATGCCCCCTTGCTGCATAAGGTAACATGGACAAGGTTCTAGGTATTAGGAAGCTGTGATACTGCTACACAGCCCAGTCCCTGGTGGCAGGTGGCAGGTGGGTCTGCAAGCCTTGAGAAGTCAGACACACTCTACTGTTACTAGCTCCACAGTGATTCACAGTTGGGTAAATGAGTAGTTCAATTCATTTAGTTACGTTATAGGCAAAATTTAGACTTTGAGTTGCCTCTGACTTTATTCCCTATTTCTATCGTCAAGTCTCTCCAACTCCCTTGGCCCCTGAATGGGAGAAAGGGAGCTAAGTATCAGGGGCATATGTGCCAAACTTGGTACTATCTAGCCTCCCCATAACATAAAATTGATAGGGTTGGTTTTTAAGGGTTTTTTTTAAAAAATCATTTTAGAGATGCGACAGAGAACCAGAAGTGTTTTTGTTTTTTTTTTAAGACAATATTTTATTTTTTGGCTGCACCACACAGCATGCAGGATCTTAGTTCCCCAACCAGGGATTGAACCCATGGCCCTTGCAGTGAAAGCATGGAGTCTTAGCCATTGGACCACCAGGAAAGTCCAAGACAATATTTTAGATAGTATTTATCAACAAATACTGTCTCCTATGACCCAGACCTGTGTCAGCTGACCTTTGTTGGGAAACAAAAATGAATAAAACAGTGGCCTCCTTCCAGGAATGTCTGGCCTAGTGGGAAGACAGTCCAGTTAACTGGTAATTCCCAGGCAGGGTGCAACTTGCTTCAATAGAGGCAGATGGGGGGGAGCAGCTTTCGGGCCAAGATAGGGGGTCAAGGAGGAATTTCTTGGGAATGCAGTCAAGAACTGAGTCTTCTTAGTTAAGTAGGAGTTTGGTCATATCTCATCAGGGAAATGTACATTTGAACCACAGTGATACCACCCCACACCCATGTGTTAGCAAAACTTTGAAAAGTCTGGCAATCCCAAGCATTGACCAGATGGGCCAATAGGAACTCTCATAGACTGCTTTGAAGATGATTGGCATTATCTGGTAAATATTAATATCTAGTAACACACTTTTGTCCTAGGCTTCTTTAGGAACTCTCAAAAATAACTTTAAAAATAAAATGAACACACAGTTTAAAAAAAGCAAAGATAGAAAGCCCTCGGTGGGAACCAATAGAAACAACAGACAGCAGGAGAGGACCTGTCAGGCTGCAGATCACTCAGGTCGTCAGGTACAAGCAGTGGTGTGCTGAATGGATTCCTCTTTGGCCTGATTCTCCTTGAAGAGTATGAGACTTAGGATATGTTTAAAATGTCGCCATTTTCTTCCTGACAAAAAGCTCAGAGCAGATAGGATAGGATGCCCATACCTCCTTTAAACAAAGTACTGGACTGAAAGTGGGTGTCTTAGCTCAGGCTGCCATAACAAAATACCAGAGACTGGGTGCCTTAAACAACGAGCATTTATTTTCTTACAGTTCTGGAGCCTGGAAAGTCCCAAGATCAAGATTCTGGCAAGGTTGAGATAATTGGGACAGCTTTTTTCCTGGCTTTCAGAGAGCTGCCTTCATGCTATGTTCTCAAATGGCCTTTCCTCAGTGCATCCTTGCAGGGAGAGTCCAAGCTCTCTGGCCTCTTTCCTTAGAAAGGCACAATCCAAACATTTTAGGGCACCAGCCTTATGACCTAATCACCTCCCAAAGGCCTCATCTCCAAATACCTCAATACCAGTTTGATGGTTAGGGCTTCAACATATAAATGGTGGAGGTAGGGGGAGAGACAAACATTCCATCTGTAATACTTAAGCATTTGATTTAATAATTTTGGAAAACCAGAAGCCAGCAAAAGGTGGGTCTCCAGTATATCTGGAAATCTGCCCTTCCTTCCTCCTAACTCTTCTCACCCTGCCACCCTTTCACCCAAGTCTCATCCCCTCTTGGGTTGTTAGGGTTTCAAGCATCACATTATCACAGTTCAGTTGGAAGTTATCAACGTGAGAGGGCAAGATGGGTTTGGGATGGGAACTAATAACTCCCTGTCTACAGGTCTACCTTTTATCAGAATGCAAACTATTGCCTTTATATTTCACTGGCCAGACCTTGGTCAGAAGTCATACCCAGGACAATCACAGGCAAGGGGCAGTAGCCATCATTCCCACCTCCAACTAAATCAGGGGTGGGTAACAGGCGGTGAGCCCATTGGATATGCAAACCCTAATAGAATGGTCAGGAAAATAAATATAAAGTAGGAATCAAATATCCTAAATGCCTTTATCATCAGATATGGACTTGATTTCCGCAAGCGGTGATTTAGCTGACAGAAATTACACGTTGCTGATAATATAAACTAAGGGCGGATGTTCCGAGGGCGGCATCAGAACACTTGGTTGCCCTACAGATGGCGGGGAGGTGGCTTTGTGGGTGCGTGGAAGGGCGGCTAAGTACGGAGTGAGGGGAGGTTGCTAAAATGTATGGGATTGCTCGGGGTTGGAGATGTCAAGAGCAGGGAGGCCCACGGGCGTTGGGGCTTCTCCCACCGCAAAACTTTTCTAAGGAAGGAAAACTGATGGAAAACAAATCGTACTGAATACTAGAATTACTTTAAACTTTTTTTCTTCTTTAACCCTGCATCTAGGAGTTTCCCGAGCTAAGCGCGTTCTGCCTAAGTCGTGGGTCGATTTTGACCCCAAGTGGCTTGGGACGTGTCCAGGTCGCCCGGGCTTCACCCCGCCGGCTGGCAGGCCGGCGGCCCAGGTGGGGCTCTGGCGAGGCTGGGGGTAGGGGGCTGGGGACCGGGCTCCGGGTCGCGCACCGCCCTCCCCGCCCCCCATCCCCACGCGCGCGGCCTTGTGGGTAACGCGGGGCGCCAGGTGACAGCTAATGGCGGCGGCCGTCTGAGCCGGGCGGGCGGCAGATCGGGGCCGCCGGAGGCGCGCTGCCGGACCTTCCGGGGCGCCGCTCCCCTCCCGATTGCGGCTTCCCCGCGGCGGCGGGCTCGACGCGCCATGGACAGGCCGGCGGCAGCGGCAGCGGCGGCGGCGGCAGCGGCGGCGGCGGCGGCGGCGGGCTGCGAGAGCGGCGGGGGCCTGGGCCTGGGACCGGCGGGCGGCAGGAGGCCCCCTCGGGTCGCGGGGGGTCCCGCCGTCGGCTCCCGGCAGCCCAGCGTGGAGACTCTGGACAGGTAAGCGGGGCCCTGCCGCCCCCACCCCACGTCCCGACTCCCGAGGGCCCCGCGCGAGGCCCGGCCGCCCCTTCCCCGCTCGCCGGCCTGAAGCCGAGCCGGGGAGTCCGCCTCCCGTCTCCCCTCCCTGTCCCCTCCGGAGCCCCGCGAACCCCTGCCTGGTCGCTGGTCTCGCACCTGGCTCGTTTTTGCAGCTCGCCGAAGCTTCCCCGCACCTCGAGGGGCTTCGCAGCTGTCAAACCGCGGCCCAGGCCGCCTCCTACTGCACCTGGGAGCCGCCTCGGCGGCCGGTACCCTGGCCACAAATCGTTGGGAGGCATTTTCATCACGGCACCCCCTTTTTCGCATGACCTTGCCTCGAGTGATCTCAAGATCCAAATCCCGCCGCCGCTGCTTGGGGGCTTTGACGTGGGGATTGTGCGGGGGTACTGGGGGGTGGAACCCCGTGGGTGTCAGAGCTGGTACAGATGGAGGCAAAGATACCCTCATTTCGATGGAAAACTTCCAAACTGCTCCTGATGCAAGAACACATCAGCGTTTACTTTCAGTTCTTCACACTTTGAAGGGACCAGTTCATTGTTTTCACAAACACGTAAGCCCACAGCCAGAGAACTAAGATCAAGCAGTTAGAAGCTTAAACCGACCAGATCTAAGTGGGAGGGCCACCCTGACCCTCTGAGGACAAGAGTTGGGTGATCCCATCTCCTGGAGTATGTAGCTTTCCCTCATTTTGGGCATTTCACTGACACTAGAGTGAGTTAAGGCATTCCGGTCCTAAAGCCCCTAGGACAGTTTTAGATGTTGGTTCCTGCCCTAGTCACTCCAGTGAGCTAAACTTTGGGGAGTTTCCAAAGGCATAGGAACAACAAGAAACACTCTCTTTGTGTAATTACAGTATGTTTTAATAAAGTCATTACCCAAGTGGTCAGCTTCTCTGAAAACTAATCACAGCTAAGATATTGTGCAGAATGGTCAGGGTTGCACTATCTGTAGATATTCTATGATGTATGAGTGCTTGGAGAATTAGAGAGTAATGGCAGACGGCTTTTGCACTCTGGCTTAACATCTAGTGGAGAATACAAATAAAACAGCCTTTGAAACCAAATGTGATAAGTGCCAGGGCGGAGGTGTGCTTGGAATCGCTCTGGATGACATGTGCATGGGAATCATCTGAGAAGCTATTTAAGAACTCCAGACCCCACTTCTGAGGCTTCTCATTCAGGAGATTTGGGTGAGGCCTAGGTGTTAGAATTTTTCAAAAAGGGCTCTACCACCTCAGTTGTGATCCACTGCACTATGGTACCCAGAGGTAGGGTATTCACTTCATTTTTAGTGGTAGGGATGGACAGGGTGTGCTGTTTGGCCACTGGAGTGGAATGTGTGTCATATCCTGGCTGGATGCTAGATGTGGGGAATGGGTAGTAAAGGCCTGTAGGAAGGCAGGGGCTAGATCCTGATGGGGCCTGTGTGCCTTCCAAGGAGCCATGCCTTTGTCTTCTGGGCCAGTGCTTCTCCACACAGCTCTGTAGAGCCTGAGTCAGAATCACCTCTAGTGCTTGACTCAAATACAGACTCTTGGGTCCCACCCTAAATCTGATCCACCACCTCCTAGGTAGAGCCTGAAGTTCTCCATTTTTAATAACCACCCTAGCTACAAGTAGACTGGACTGTGTGGTCTCTTTGGCCCCAGATGGTACAGGGTACTGGTTGGGCCAGTGAGATTATCAGTAGTGTCCTTCTGCAACTCACACTGGTGTCCTGGTTTGGAAAAGGAATTATATGGTCACCTAGTTATGGGGGTCACAAGAGGAGTTCCATCAGGGGAGCTACAGGGTGGCCTCTGCATTTGAGAACAAGTGCCATGCAGTAGTGTTGTGAAGGGACTGGAGGCAGGGTGGTCTCATTGAGTTAGGTTAAATAGGTTCTGGAAATGCTTCTCTCTCAGTCATTTATTCTGTGACTATGAGAGCCTGCTCTGTGTCTGGCACTGTGCTAGGCCTGAGGATATAGCTAGGAACACACACACACAAATCCCTGTCCTCGTGGGTCACCATTAGTGGGAGAGAGAAACCAAAGACCAAGTCACATGTGTTCTGTGTTAGATGGTGATAGGTGTGGGGGGACAAGAGTCATCCGGGAGGGATAGGAAGTGGCTGGGGTGTGCACTCTGGGCAGTGCTGGGAGTGTTGTGTAGGGTGGTCAGGGAAAGCCTTTCGGAGAGAAGTGGCATTTCAGTAGTGCCCCTGAAGAGGGGCCTAGTCATGCGCATAGCTGGGTGACAGCACTCTAGGCTGAGGCCTGTGTTCAAGAGTCAACTTGGAGAGCCGTGTCACCAGCACAGAGGACGTTGGGGAGATGCAGCAGAGGACAAAGTCATGTCACAGGGGCCACAGACAGTGGAGTGGGTGGCGTGGAGCAGAGGAGGGACAACACCTGGTGTAGATTTCAGTAAGCTCTCCATGGCTGCTGTGCGGATGATAGACCGGAAGGGGAAGGAGTTGAATCAGAGAGTCTAGCAGGTGGGAGGCTGTTGCAGTCGTCAGAATGAGAGAGGATGGTGGCTTCAAGTGGAGCCGTGGACTGGAGGAAAGGAGAAGTGGTCAGGCTTAAGATATCATCTGAAGGACATCTGCAGGGTAGAGCCAGCAGGGTTTGCTGCAGGGTGGCAATTGGCTAGGAGAGGGGGAGAATTGAGGACAGTTTCAGTGTCTTTAGCTTGTGGAAGATGGTGTGGCCGAGATGGAGAAGCTCCTAAGTGGAACAGGGTTAGGAAGTTAGCAGGCACTCACCCTGGATAGAACAGCAATGAGATGTCAGTTGGATGTCCCAGAGCAAATATCAAAGAGGCAGTTGGTTTGTTTAGGCCTGGAGTTCAGAGGTGGTGTCTGGTTTGGAGAACTGAATTTGGGAGTCACTGGCATAGAGGTGGAGCTTAAATTCATGAGGCAGGAGAACCCAGACAAATGATGGGTGTCTCTCTGGAAAAGGGAGTTGGAATAGGAGTGGGCAAGGTGCCTTCTCATGATACTTAGCAGGTAAGAGTGACAAGACTTGAGCATTCAGATGTGAGAGTGAAAAGGAGTATGGGCCCCAAGGTAAATGTCAGCCCTGGAGTCTGAGGTCCCTGGGTGAGGTTCTGCTTTTCCCGGGCTTAGGAAACATGAGGGTGGAGGAACAGGTTGCAGGCTGGGTGACTGAGGCTGGTTTAGACACGTGGAGCCGGCAGGGGTTCTGGGACTGACTAGTAGAGCTGTCCCATGGGATCCTGGGCCTCTGGATCAAGAGCATCCAGGCTGGAGAAGCAAAGCTGGGGACCCCCAGGCTGCAGCTGGCTGTTGTCACCAGGAGCGTGCAGGGAGATTGCGCTGAGCAAAGAGCAGAGACAGGAGAGGAAACGTGGCCTTCTCAGTCCTGTCCTCGTGCCCAGAGTAGACCCTGGCTCTGCAGGTGTGGCTCAGCCGTGGACTGTGGGCCCTCCTCTCTCTTCTGAATACTGTACTTCTCTAAATGCTGACAAAGCTGTGGGCCTGCAAAAGGATGTGGCTTGCTCAAGCTGGTGACAGAAACAGGACCCGGATCCAGGCCTCCTGTCTACCAGTCCACCATACCACACTG